>NC_060168.1:7572609-7625310 GCF_021292245.1 Micropterus dolomieu | reverse complement strand
TGCTCTTACTGAGGGAAGGAGGTTGTTGGCCAAGATCTCGCGATACATGGCCCCATCCATCCTCCCCTCAATACGGTGCAGTCGTCCTGTCCCCTTTGTAGAAAAGCACCCCCAAAGAATGATGTTTCCACCTCCATACTTCACAGTTGGGATGGTGTTCTTGGGGTTGTACTCATCCTTCTTCCTCCAAACATGGCGAGTGGAGTTTAGACCATAAAGCTCTATTTTTGTCTCATCATGTCCTTCTCCCATTGCTCCTCTGGATCATCCAGATGGTCATAGGCAAACTTCAGACGGGCCTGGACATGCGCTGGCTTGAGCAGGGGGACCTTGCGTGCGCTGCAGGATTTTAATCCATGATGGCGTAGTGTGTTACTAATGGTTTTCTTGTGGGACTGTGGTCCCAGCTCTCTTCAGGTCATTGACCAGGTCCTGCTGTGTAGTTCTGGGCTGATCCCTCACCTTCCTCATGATCATTGATGCCGCACGAGGTGAGATCTTGCATGGAGCCCCAGACCGAGGGAGATTGACCGTCATCTTGAACTTCTTCCATTTTCTAATAATTGCGCCAACAGTTGTTGCCTTCTCACCAAGCTGCTTGCCTATTGTCCTGTAGCCCATCCCAGCCTTGCGCAGGTCTACAATTTTATCCCTGATGTCCTTACACACCTCTCTGGTCTTGGCCACTGTGGAGAGGTTGGAGTCTGTTTGATTGAGTGTGTGGACAGGGGTCTTTTATACAGGTAACAAGTTCAAACAGGTGCAGTTAATACAGGTGATGAGAGGAGAACAGGAGGGCTTCTTAAAGAAGAACTAACTGGTCTGTGAGAGACGGAGTTCTTACTGGTTGGTAAGTGATCAAATACTTATGTCATGCAATAAAATGGAAATTAATTATTTAAAAATCATACAATGTGATTTTCTGGATTTTTGTTTTAGATTCGGTCTCTCACAGTTGAAGTGTACCTATGATAAAAATTACAGACCTCTACATGCTTTGTAAATAGGAAAACTTGCAAAATCAGCAGTGTATCAAATACTTGTTCTCCCCACTGTACAGAGCAATTATTGGAGCTTTGAAGGGCCACATATATTTAATGTTGGTGATAAATCATAATGTAATAACGTTTTTTTAATCCAAGATATATTAGATTATTCCAATTTTATTAACAAAGAAGCAGTTATGTATATATTTATTTTTACAAAGCCTTCGACAGTGTGGAACAACCATTAATAATGAAGCTTTACTTCATTTTGGAAAATTTTGGAAAAATTTCAGAAACATGGTTCACACACACATCAGTGTCTCTTTTGGTAACGGTAGTTAACCTCGTTTTGATATCAAATTTTATTTTGAATTGCTGCTGACTTTTTTTTACCAATACACTGCAGAAGATGCTGAAGGTATGAAAATAGGAGAAAATAAGTTAATCATTTTTCAACTAGCTAATGATGCCTGTTTATATTTTTAAAGAATTAAGTGCCATTTAGGTCTTACAATTAATCAGAGTCAATGTGATATTTTAACAGTACATAGTACATCATTGTGATAAGACATCAATAAGTTGTGTAGCGGTAAGAAGAGTATTAAGCAGTGTTTGTCTAAACCATAGGTCTAAATGTAATTGTCAGTAGTTTTAAATGCCTAATTTGTTTGTGTCTGGTGGTCTATTTCTGTTATCTTGTAATTTTAAGTGGAATAACCTGCCACTCAAGCTTTACTGTTTTCACAAACAGGCTCTTGAAGCTTGAATTCTTGCTTTCGAACATAATGTTTCTCCACATTCATGCATGATATGGAATGATCAGCATGTATTGTCCAGAAACAAGTTCAAATACATAAAATATGTGATTGATAAAGGTGTAATCTTTGTCTGAAAGTTTGGTAAGACCCTAATACATTCCTCATTCCAAATAAAATAAAAGACGTTCACATGAATATATTAAATAGATACTACCCTTGTAATAAAATATTACATACATTTAAAGTAGAAATTTCTCCAGTCTTTCTGTAAAACAGAAATTGAATCAATTTCTCACTTATTCTATATTTAATCTTAAGAGTTCTGGGTTATTATAAGTTTTATTAGATTAACACCAATATTAGAAAGACATACTTTTGTTTCTGAATTGTAATACTGGCTCACAAACTACATATAATGCTCTTAAGCTTATCTGTCTTGTCGGCAATATCACATCCATAAGGTTAGGAGCTTCCAACAGCACAACTTATATCTGTCAGTTTTGTGTTGAATTACAGTATCTCTTTCTCTCTGCTTCTAAGACTAACAAGAAAGCTATTAAAAGACCTCTCAAATAATCGATAAAATGCTTAAGATATATCGTATACGTCTAATTTCTCGTACATTTTGATGTTGTCTACGTTTTTTGTTTTGTTTTATGTTTTTTTTTATTACGTTTGATAATGTGGTTGTATGTATTAAAATGAGTGTCAAAATTATTTTTCAATGTGCTCAGCTAAAATATATATTTCTTTGTCTCTTCGGGTGGCTGTGGCTCAGGAGATCGAGCGGGTTGCCTGTTAATTGTAAGGTCAGAAGTTCAATCCCCAGCTCCTCCAGGCTGCATGTCGAAGTGTCCTTGGGCAAGATACTGAACCCTGAATTGCCTCTGGTGGCTGTTCAAGTGTATGAATGTGTGTGAATGTTAGTTTCTGTTTGAGCATTTAGGCTCAGTGTGTGAATGGTGTGATGTAACGTAGAAGGTGCTATACAAATACGGAGCGCTTACACGAGCGCTTGTTGTATATAACAACAAAAAAAAGTGCATCATTTGGGACAAATGTTATTTAACAGTGACTTCAACTGGAATGTGTTGCTCATGGGATTATACATGCTAGATAGCCTAAATTAACTAGATCTAGAAAGCTATCTATGATGCCAGCTTAATGCACTGGCTGCACCATTCAGCCACATGCCAGCAGTAATTCTGAAATGGCCTTTCCTTTTTTTTTTTTTGTCAAAGATTCTGAACTAAGGAAAGCATGAGATATAGCTGTCAGATGGAAAGATTGTGAGCATAATGAAAAGTTCTCCATAGGTTTCATTAATTTTGTATTGTTACGTTATACTATAAGTATATTGTATTATTTTATATTATAATATTGTATACAGTATCTGAAGTGAATTAAAGATGAAAATAAAATTTGTGATATTGTGTAATGGCAAAGGTCCAGCCTGCAGAAATGAAGTTATCATGTGCATCTTGGGGTGTACGGATGAACTGACTGGATGTAGCCTACTTCTCTTTACTGGAGTCGTGGGAACAAAAGATTAAAAAGTCCTTATAATTTTATCAATAAATTGATTTAATTATTTCTAATAACTGTAAAATTTAGAGTTAGTTAGAGGGCCTCTATCTTCCCACTCATCAGGTGTCACCGCCCATTACGATGAAGTCTGCAGGGTGGATCGTGTTCAGCTGTGATCAGCATTTAACCAGTGACCAATTTAAGAAAATATGATTTTAATCTTTTTCTGTCGCGTCCTGTCCCCCCTCCCCTCTCCGTCACCGCTGTCCCTGTCTGATGACGTAGTGTTGTCGGTGTTTACCATGGCGGCTGTCTGTTAATTGAAAGGAAAATGTGGGTTTTATAGCTGCAAGAACAGTCATAGTTTAACGGGAAAAAAGTCAGAAGATATTTCGTTCAGAATGACCAACAGAACATCTTATTTTTATGACCCAGACGTGGGCAACTTTCATTATGGTGAGTTTGGTTATCGCAGTGAACAGGCCGACAAAGGGTACATGGTGCTAATGTGCTAGCTACATGCTAACAATTTAAGGGATGGGTTTTATTTTATTTTTGTTTAAGTTTGAGCATTTCACGCCCTGTCGGTGCATGTGGAGATCTGTTGTGCTGTTTTTCACTGTAGCACAATGTCATATTCATTGTTACATTTTGTACAAATTCCCCAGCATCTGGCTTGCGTAGCAAAGTTAGCTAACGCTGGGTTAACGTTAGTTATCTGGATTGACAGTTCTCAAAATGTTCCTGTCGCTCTGTGTTCGCTGTCTGTCTGTTTCGACTTTTCCTGAGACGTCTATGTACTTCCTTCAGTAACTGTAACAGTTTAAATTAATCAGGATGCAGCAATTAGAGATTAGTTTACAATAAGAGTTATGCTGCTTTGAAAAGTCAAACTTTAATACTCTGATGATAAAAATATGCAGAGCTGAAGGTGATTTATTATATGGACACAGCATGCTCACATGTTATGATTGTTCTTATGTAGTTTGTATGATGCTTTGTCAATATTGTTGTTATACATTCATGCCAATAAAGCTCATTTGAATTGAATTGAATTATACTTAATACTGTTATTGCTCGATTGATTGATATTATTATGGAAATAAAGAATAACTGTACACTATCTATAAAGATGTAGCCTGCTGTTTTAGTATATTTAACAACTTTTCTGTGGTTAGTGATTTAACCATCATTATGCACAATGGGCTCTTAGATTTTTTATTTATTAGTCTGCTTGGTGTGGTCCTGAAATTAAGATGACTTATTTATATATTGGGCACGTCATTCTAATACACTATGAATGCGTTGCTGTCTCTGCCAGGTGCTGGCCACCCCATGAAGCCTCACCGTTTGTCCCTGACTCACAGTCTGGTTTTGCACTATGGACTCTACAAGAAAATGATGGTAAGCAGATTTAGATTCAGTTTTCACACTGAAATAACATTTGCTCACCCTTTTGATTCATTTTTTTTTTTAAACCTCACTAAAATCAGGAGTTTTTAAATATGCAAAATTTGAACTAATTATTATTATTTTTCCTTATTAGGTGTTCAAGCCATACAAAGCATCTCAGCATGACATGTGTCGGTTCCACTCTGAAGACTACATAGACTTCCTACAGAAGGTCAGCCCCAATAATATGCAGGGCTTCACAAAGAGCCTCAACACGTTCAATGTCGGAGATGACTGGTGAGTATTACTGTTTTTCATGAAAATGGTTGATGTGGAAAATATTAATGCCTAAATTGTTAAAGAGGTGGTATTGTGCTTTTTGGCTTTTTCCCTCTCCTTTATTGAGTTATATATCTTTTTTGTGCATGTAATAGGTTTGCAAAGTGAAAAAGCCCAAAGTCCAGCCCAAAGGGAGTTCCCATCTCCCACAGAAAACACAGAAAAGCTAAATGCGCCTCATATAACGCTCGCCAAGCGGCTACTCCGACACGCCCTCAAAAACACCGGTGGAAAAACGCTGAGCTGCAGCACACACCTCCTCTCCCTTCCAAACACTAGCTACCCTCCAAGCAGTCAGTGGACATGAAGTTGTTACTGTGACGTAGAGACAGAGCTCAGTTAACACCTTATGGATGAAAGATACATTTGTTAAAAATGAATAACTCATCATTCTGAAACTCTTGCTCCAACAAAGCTGTGTTTAGCGGCTTCTCGTTGACCCGCCCTTCTCTGCTTCTGATTAGCTAGTAGTCCTTAACTAGGAACTGCACATGTGCAACTCCCAACAAAGATCATTTAGAGACAAGATGTATCACTCCGTAGCTAAAACGAAACCTTCAACACAAGGTGAAAAGAGTAACTGCAGAAATGTGCAGTATGGGGGAAAAAATATGTTTTTTTGAAAATTAAACCATCTAAACCTGTTCTGGTACAATCCCTAAATAAGATTTTGAACCTTAAAAATGAGCATAATACCACCTCTTTAAATATTTTGACGCTATTGCAATTTACTGCACAGTCATAGCGCAAACAAATCAGTATTTAATATCAGGTTCTGGGTCATTTCCTTTGTATCCAGGACAATTGAATATCTCATAATTTTTAAGCAGTGCTATTGCTCTTCTTACTCCCTTGAAACATTAGTGATCAGTCAAATGCTTAAATGCCTGTATTCTCCACCCAGTAACTATTCAGTTGACTATCGCTGTTTAGGGCTGCGCCTACGGATTATTTTAATAATGGATAAATCTAACAACTAGTTTACTGATTATTCTAAAGGCCTTTTTTTATTACTCAATTCATACAGCAATGAATCTATCAAATAAATATCAAACACTTGTCTTAATTAATATTTTATTCTGTCATCCTGGAAAAGAGGCATATAAAGCATATTAGAATAATGATAAAAGTGGCATATCTTAAAATGAGTCTTATTTCAATGTCATTGCTGTGTTATTATATTTATAATAATAATAACAACAGACCCTATTTGTTAGATGGTCAGAAAAATACTGGACCTCATATTCAAAAGGCCTGCTCTGACACAGATTCATTTTAACACTCTGGGTGAATCCTTTCACTAAGCTGAAGAATCAGAATTTTTACTTGAGTTACTTGACTTGAAATTGTTCGGACATGGATTCATTTCATTGGGGGCGAAGAAGAAACAATTAAAAATCAATTTTAAGTGAGTACTGCTAACAGAAACAGGTTCCTTGAGTTGATAATCCTAATATACCCTGATTGTGTGTTACGCACGGTGATATATTTTTGTACGTTCCTTCAATGATGTTGATTATGTCGATGAACTGCCCCAGCCCTATCACTCTCAGAGGAGTGACTAAACCATAATTAAAACATTTTTCGCCTGTGTGTTTTTGTTTCAGTCCTGTGTTTCCAGGTCTTTTTGAGTTTTGCTCAAGATACACAGGAGCCTCCTTACAGGGAGCTACACAGCTCAACCACAAGGTAACTTAGACACACACACACACACAATTTGGTGCAAACACACATGATTGAAGTCAGTGAAAATCAATAGTCTGTGCCATTCAAGCAGTTTCCCTGCCACAAGCATCGTAGGTACTGATTTAGTTGTTGTTATCATTTTAGTTGCTGCCATGTTAACTTACTGTTCTACTCTGTGGTGGTTTAGCAGATGATCCCTGAATCACTGGGCGTCCCACCTTCAGACAGTGTTAACACTTCATGGTTGAAACAGCAGCAACATGGCTGCAGCACTGCTGGCAGGCCGCTCGTGACCACAGAGTCATGGTGACTTAGTGATCTTTAGTTGATAGTGATTCTACTTTGTTTTCCAGATCTGTGATATTGCCATCAACTGGGCCGGAGGGTTGCATCATGCCAAAAAGTTTGAGGTCAGAACAAAGTCCTGTGTATTGCTCATTCCTCTCTGCTAAATGCATTTAATCAAGCTGTGAACGTGTTAAAGGTCTAAAATGAGTTTTCTGTGCAGGCATCTGGATTTTGTTACGTCAACGACATCGTCATCAGTATACTGGAGCTACTCAAGTAAGAGGACGCTCCTCTAAATAACCCTCAGCAAACATTTGCTCCATCTGTTTCTCTCTTTACGACTGTGTGTGTGTGTTACAGATACCACCCTCGGGTTCTGTACATCGACATCGACATTCACCATGGTGACGGTGTACAGGAAGCCTTTTACCTGACTGACCGCGTCATGACGGTGTCCTTCCACAAATACGGGAACTACTTTTTTCCAGGAACCGGTACGAGCTGTTTCCTTTTGTTTAATTTTTGCACAGATTCTGAACGTGCCGTTCATCTGCATGGCTGGTTTAGATGTACTATAAACAGACAGCTAAGCTAAGCAGAGGAACCGAAAACTAAGCAATAGTGACTTAAAATATTTGTTGTTGTGTTTCCAACATTTCCAACATTTGTAGAGAGATAAATCCCCAACCCTGCACATTTCTGATTTGATTTCTTAACATTTTGGTTCAAAGGAGGTGTGCTGCTTCAGTACAGTATGTTATTAATGTGTCATCTCTGTACAAGTGTGTATTAATACTCTCTCTCTCTCTGTGTTTGCTGCAGGCGACATGTATGAGGTGGGAGCAGAGAGCGGCCGGTACTACTGCCTTAATGTTCCTCTCAGAGATGGCATCGATGACCAGAGTGAGTTGACTTCCTGCGCACATTTAATTATTGAAATGTATAAAATAACTGTAATATTATTGTGTTGACTGTGTCGGTAGCTCTGAAGATAAATACCGCTCTGAACTTGTCATCATATGAGCCACGGCCAACGCGTGTGTGTGTGTGTGTTTATGTGTTCCAGGCTACAGGCAGCTGTTCCAGCCGGTTATTAAACAGGTGGTGGATTTCTACCAGCCGACCTGCATCGTTCTGCAGGTCAGCGAGTAATTCTGAGTCTCTTAATGCAGCGTTTATCTGTTTTATTAACACCCGCCATCTCGGCAAATGGACCGTTTACTGTGCACGTGTGAGAAAATGACAGATGCCTCTGTTTCAGTGTGGTCAGGGGGCTATTATCACATTATAAGGCTGTGTATGTAATCACAGGATGATTGTTAACACATTTGAAGCCTGTCTGTTGTCCTTCTTCCAGTGTGGAGCAGATTCCCTTGGCTGTGACAGATTGGGCTGCTTCAACCTCAGCATACGAGGACATGGGTGAGACTGACTTATCTGAAATAGCCGTTTTCCAGTTAAGGTGAAGCGCTTAGCTTCAAAAACTGTGGGTTTTTTTAAAATTTTTTATCCTGTATCACGAAGCCAGTTCAGCTCAGTCCGATGAACAAGCTATAAATATGTGGAGCACATGAGAGAGAATGTCATGAATATCAATGTTTGCCATTGTGAGCCACCCTGGTTAAAAGTGAGCCAGCTTTGGGCTGAACCTACAGCTGAGTCCAAAGATGATTCTCACTTTCGCGATACAGAGCTCAGCTCAGACCATAGTCATCAGTCCTCTTTTACAAACACACGCCTTCTGTGTGCACGGTACAATACATTTAGTCACCTTTAACATAAAGTAATGGTGACACAGGGGTTTAACTTGTCCATTAAGGTGTGTGTGCGCTTTGCACTCTGTCTCTCAGTGAGTGTGTGGAGTTTGTGAAGAGTTTTAAGATTCCTCTGCTGGTCCTGGGAGGAGGAGGATACACTGTGAGGAACGTGGCTCGCTGCTGGTAAGTCCGACACTCAGTGTGGTGTTAATGGTCAAAGAGGCGAGGGGGGGGTTACATGTCCCGAGGATATTCATGAGCTGGGCTTTATTTCAAATAACGGCTGTTTTGTTCCGTTGTAGGACCTTTGAGACATCTCTGTTATTGGATGAATCCATCAGTGACGAACTGCCTTACAGTGGTGAGTTGTACTTAAATATACCAAAGCTCTCTGTTATTATGATTTTGTATATATGCTGCACCTCAGTGCCTTCCTGTCGTGTGTTCCTGTTGCCCAGAATGGCTTCAGTAGTAGAGTCCTGTTGTGTTTTTGTGGGTGGCAGAGAAAATGCATTTGTGAGCATTTTCAATTTTTAGTGCCATCTGTTGGAACAACGTGATTTTTCACAACGGAGAGAAACCACCTCTGACTTCTTTCCGTCCTCCTCTCGTTTCTGTCGTCTGCAGAGTATTTTGAGTACTTTGCTCCAGACTTCACGCTGCACCCTGATGTCAGCACCAGGATTGAAAACCAGAACTCCAGACAGGTGAAACACCACGCCACACCAATTAGTGACAGTGTTATAGTAGCATAGTCTACAGGACCCGAGAAAGTGTTAGTTACCTGCAGTATCTCACAAAAGTAGGTGTTCGGCCTAATAAATCAAAAGACCGATTAAATTTTACCGAACAATTACGTTAACATGTCGGCAGTGTGGAAGCATTTTAAAGTGTCCGAGAAAGAAACAAACATCGTAGTTTGCAGACACTCTTCTGCTGAGTGTGCTTTGAGAACAGCCTGTGCATCGTGTTCCAGTTGTTTCTTGAGCCGTGTACATGTCGTTGCAGTACTTGGAGCAGATCCGTCAGACAGTGTTTGAGAACTTGAAGATGTTGAACCACGCACCCAGCGTCCAGATCCATGACGTTCCCTCCGACATGCTGAGCTACGAACGCAACGATGAGCCTGACCCCGACGAGAGGGGGGGCGAGGAAAACTACACCAGGTCAGTAATCTGGGATACCCCCGGGCTGAGGCTAAAACGAGTGCGAGTTGTTTTACTGTGAGTTTTTTTGCATATCTAACTGGCTGTCAATAATGTCACTTCCTCAGGCCGGAGGCGGCCAATGAGTTCTACGATGGCGACCACGACAACGACAAAGAGAGCGACGTAGAAATTTGACCAATGAGAGGAGCGGAGCTTTCCCTTGCAGCATTCTGGTTGCAACATCACATCATCACTGCAGATTTAACAGAAACTTCTGGAAGCACTGAGAAGACCGTCAAGCTCTGCTCATTTTCTCAGTAGATTCTGTTTTAAAAAGTCCTCAATCAGCCGTCCTTCACGCTGACATCATGGTTGTTCCATCACGCTTCAGAGCAGAGGTGACGTGAGCACCAGAGCCTCGTATATAATGTCACTGAGTACATCTCCACACGTGGCAGGATTCCTATTTCTGTTTGGGTCAGTACATGTCACATCATAATGCTGAACACTGAAACATGTATCAGCTGTGTTGCGTTTATAATAGGATGTTCTTGAATCTTGAATTTACAAACACTGTCAGCTATAATCAGAACTCAAAACTTCCTATTCTGTACATGCACATGAACAGTGAAATAACTAGATATTTTTTATTTTTCCACCTGTAATATGTTCCATATTATCTTGGTAATGAAATGTATTTGACCTTTGAAACATGAAAATGTCACCTTCAAGTAATTATAATTGTTTTAATCAGCCGAATTTAACTTAGCAGCAATATGTTTATTTTGGTTTTAGGACTCAGCTTAAGCAATTATTTTTCCCCTCACACATAAAGGAGACACGTGAAGGCAGAAACAGTTTCTACAAGGTGTCATTTCATCTTACATGACATGCGCATGTGAGAAGCTGTTCAAGTGTCTGTCACACATAAGCCAGGAACAAATGATTCCAACCATAACACTTCATATTTTACCCCTTTCTTTCCGTTTTTAAATCCCAGCATTATCCATGTGCCTTACAGCTCTGAAAGAGTCAAGCCCTGGTGTAGAGCTGGGCACTTTCACATCACCTATCATTTTAACTCGACAGCGATGTGCATTTCTGGACTTGAGCTGATCCAATCAGCATTCCTTTCTCTTCTGCGTCCTCTGCTCGTTACTGTATATACACGTAGAAATGTATAAAACTGTGAGTGTGTTTATAACGTAGAGGACAGCTGTGGCCACGAGGCTGGTAGTTTGGTATTAAAACATTTCGCACTGAAGGTAGTTGATCCAGTGATCAGGCGTCAGAGTGCCAGGCCGTCACTGAGGAACTTTATTGAAATAGGATCATAACGGATGTACATTAATGGCTGAACTATTTCTACCATCTGCCAGTCCTCTTTTAACCAGAAACATGTTTTGTGTGATTTTTTTGATATTGTCTTCTACTTTTGTTTTTAATAAAAAGACCAAACTGTAACACCTGTGTGTATGTGATTGGAACATATTTTAAAGGCAGTTCTTCATTAGCAAGTGTTGAACACCGCCACCAGAGGGCAGCAGTGCATGATGGGATTAATAAGTTATTTTGAAAATGAGTTGCTAGGGTGTGACTCTCACTTCAGAAGGGTGTCTGCTGGTCTGGAGACCACTAGACCACAGTGCCAACTATTAAAAAGTAAATACATGCCAGGAGGCAAAGCCAAGGTCACATAAACTTTATTCGTCATTCATCCGGTGATATGTAGAACATCTTACACAACAAACAGTACTTGAGAAAACACACTACTACCTGCAGTTTCAAATCTCAAAAGAAAGGACCAAACTTACCAAAACAATTGTAGTGCTTTAAACAAATCCAGTGTTTAACCCTGTGTGATCCAAACATGACAAACTGGAGAAATACTACATCTAGAACCATTAGTTCATGTTTAAATGCAGCCCAGCTACACTGCATCTGAACCAGAACATGCATCTCAACGCTCATCTTGTGACCTAAAACTCAGATTTGGATGGGCATCTTAAAAGACTGGGCTGCGGCTGCACAGGGTTAAATACCGGATTTTCAGTTTGCATGCAGATCCAGCCAAAACATACCAGTAAAATGTGTTCCTGGCTGGCAGTAACTACAAGCAGTTCCAAGGTAAGAAGGCAAATCGAGCCTCTTTGTGGCAGATCTTTTTATGCATGGCTCTGGTCAGAAATAGAGAGTGTGGCAAATCTGGGCAAAGGCTGACACACTGATACATTTTTTCAACTGAATGTTCAAAATGAAAGAAAGGACAATGTTTTTTTTTTCTCCTGGGTAAAGTATAAAGAGAGTGCTCTTTTTGAGAGCAGGGTATCAGAATGGCAGCCTGTTGCTCTTCATCCAACTCGCTGATATTATACACCTCTGGTTGCAGCCTTTTGCAGGCCAGGAGATGGGCAACTTCAGTCCCAACACTCAGAACTAATAACTTCAAATAAATAACTTCATTCACAGACAATGTATATTAGATACCAACTTTAAAAACACATTAGGCTGACTTTATACCACAGCAGAGAATCAGAGCAGTTACCAACTGTGACATCTGAGCTGGGGGGAGGGGGGGACTTAAAACCAGATTTTCTATTCCAGTTAATGGAGCTTTACAGAAGTCTGGAGGCTCAAACACAAACGCGTCCTTACTTAGTTACACACTGGGGGAAAGGAGAGGCAGGTGCTTGATCACACAGAGTGACAAGCAGACAGATGTCAGGATTAAAGTGCAGCGTTGGATTGTGGGTACTGTAGTTGATTATTTAATAATTAGTTTGCTTCCTGTTTTCTAACCTAGACCATGGGAGAGAGCTGGAAACTGTGTTTCAAGATAACGCAGAGGTGTGTATCACAGCAGCTCTGCGGCCTTAAACCACAGACAGACAGAAAGAGCAGGCACGGTGGTGACAAATGGCAGCAGATGGACAGTATGGGGCGGGATTATTTTAACGTCGAAGGCACTTGATATGGAAACCTCTCTCTCAAAGTAGCTGCCAAGTGCTCCTTATGGTTACGGTGGTTGTTTAAAACACGTAACTTGTAATTTATTGTAACTTAATCTTTAAATAAAATTTGAAATAAAACTGGAGAGTTTATCAGCCTTGTACAATAATACAACAGAATGTTGGTTGTTTAATTAACCTGACGTGGATTCTGAAATGTGTCCTCGTCTGCTGCAATGCTGTTCATTTGTATTCTGAACCAAAGCCCGGTTAGCACTATATCTGCCTTTAAAGTCAGTGAACACGGGCTGCGGCCCGGTCCAACAGTTCTGAGGTGTGTGACAGTTATCTGAGGATGTGACTGGGTTTAGTGCGGGTCTACAGCTCTTCACTCTCGTAGAGTGGGGCGGTGTGCTGGGCGGGGCTCTCCACAGTCAGAGCGGGCACGTGGCTCAGAGAGGACAGCAGCTTGAGCGTCTTCGAGCCAGGGGGCGCCGTTTTCATAGGTGGAGCTGTGCGAGCTGCGCGGGGCAGAGAGGGGAGAGAAGAATTCAGATACCGATACAGTTACCTTTACTGATCTATCCACACGTATTTGATTGTTATGTTGTGTGACACCAGATTTAAACATGTTAAACCTAATTTGGATTGGAATCACTTTGTTAGAAGAAGGCTACACTGTAATTATTACGCTATTATTATTATTTTATTGCAGTTGTTGAATTTCATCATCATATGAACATCATATATTATAGTCTTTGCCAGTGAAGCCAGATTGTTCAATTTAAAAGCAATGCCTAATGTAGTGATCCATTACCTTATCATTTTAAGATAACACCGCTGGTGTCACCGACAGTAGCAACACATTTTAGTGGTGGACGATCGCAGGCTAAACATTCCTTTCATGCCAGGTGTCTGAAAATAACTCTTCTACCCTGCACTCCATAGCACAGGACCGCTGGCTCAGTGCCAGATATGGAACCAACACACATTTGTTAATACAATGGGTCAACGGCTGTATTAAACTGGCAAAACTCTTAACTAGTGCTTTTAGAGTTTCATGCATCTGGGGCCTGATGTATGTGAGTACATGTCCTCTGCATGTGCGTATGGCTGTCGCTGCAAATCAGCTGAACTGTAATCAATCACTACCGTTTACATTTCATCAATACTCAAAATGTACAAGTACTAAATACCTTAGTCTGAAATAAACTAAAATGAACTGAACTACAACGCGCTCTGTATGGGTATTCTAACGATTACAGCGTCATGCCAGCGTTAAGAAAGAGAGCCTCAAAACTAAATCAAAATGAAGCTCTGCACAGCTCTGTATTCAAAATGTGTTTCATTAGCAGAGCAACACATCCACAGATTTTCATACTTGCACAATAATTTAACTGTAATGTTTTCAGAGTCTATACCACCAGCACTCATACACCCACACAATGTAGCTGCTGACCATGTTCTATTTTTACCGTTAAACTATCTAACGAAGTTCATAGTGATTAAAGACCCTGTTAAACCTGTTATGTTATGAGGGTCTGTTTAACTACAGTGTCTGAGTCCTGGCTCAGATAAATTGGTCTAAACTCACTTTCAGGTTTGCTAATAAAGTCCAGCTCATGTGTAGCAGAGCGTCAGGTACTTCTCTTTGTGGGTCCCCTCACTCAGCTGCCTCTCCACAAAGCAGATGGCGTGTTATGTGATCAAGCGGAAACCTAATAGCTGTTTTGTATTTTCCTCCGGTGAGCTCTCTCTCATCAGTGGATGGACTCCACACTTATCCTTCATACGTTCATCAAATTTCCGCTCGATCACGTAACACAGCATTTGTCTGACGTGCTCCAGGCTGCGGAGCTGGATCCACTGTAGCGTTGAGCGCACAACATTCTCCATCTGCTGTTAGGTTTTACAGCCTGGGCTACTATAGTAACTACCGGGCTATGTCATACAACAGATAGCAGAGATGGGCCCTTTAAAGCAAATTTGCACAGAAAGATGAACACACACAGTGGACTTACTGCCTACATCCAGCCTGGCGTTGCATGTGGACATGCCAGCTTCATTGATAGCAGAGAGAGTATACCAACCAGCATCAGACTTCGTCAACCTCTCTATCAACAAGCACTGCCGGCCTGAACCGTCCTGATACAGACTGTAGAGAGAGGTCAAATGTTTATTTCATCTCTAAATTGGTTGCTCCTGATACAGACTGAACATTCAAAAGAGCAAATACACATGCACAATTTGAAAAAGAAATTAATGGCAAACATAAACTAAGAAATGCATAACTTATTTCATATATTTTCACATGCAAGTTCATTTTGCTTACTGTGCATACTGTCCACTAAGAACTAAAGCTGTACATAAGCTGTGTATACATGCAGTTTTCTATTAAAGATATAGCTGTACCTTCCATCACGAATCAGACCTACACAATAAAATTCAATTCTCAGACATGTTTTAATAACATCAAAGCTCACTGTGCATTTCCTTTTTTAAACTACGCCATTATTTTTTTGTGGTGAAATCCTTTTAAATGGAACTATTAAATATGGAAAATCTAGGGCACTACTGGGCCATTAGTAAACCTGCAATATCTGATTGTTTGGCCACTTGTGAACACAACACTGACATAGTAGGTGCGTTTGACTTCATGCGGCACCTGCAGCACTGACTAAACGCGATGCATGCTGGACTTAACATAAGGCATGCTGGTTAGAAATTTTGTCCGAGTTTTGCTGGCACATCTAAATGTCATTTAGATGTAGCTGCAGCTTTCTGCGTCCGACAACCGCACTCCAGCTGTGGGAACCCCCTTTTGCCTGATCTTGAGGCATTTGCAAAGGCAATGGTCACCAGATCAGTCACTGTTCTAAGCTCACAGTGAGCTTACGCACTCTATGGGAGGTAGAATGTATCCGACTTGACGGCAGTGTTGTATACCCTGCAGTCACCTGCAGCTCAAGTCTGACTATCAAGTTGGCGAAAGTCAGGTGCAGTCATCTCGAACGCATCTTTTGTCACCTTTTAAAGTTGATATGTAGGACATTTGTTTATTTGCACATCAAGCAGACGCAGAGCTTCATTATCATTCATTTGGAGTTGTGTCCAATATAGAGTTTTGGTCTCTACCAACTGTGTGTGAGATTATAATTTTATATATATAGTGGTGGTGGTATACAGTGATTTTTTACAGCCTTTTTATCCACTGAAAGCCTGATGTGTTTAATTTCGACAGGTGTGTATGACATTAAACAAGGAACATCTGCAATCAAAACGTAGTTATGTGGCATGCGCTGTAGCCATCCAGCTACCTGGGCTCTACGAGTGATCCCTTTCACATTCAAGTGGTTTTGTGATCCGTTGACAATATATAAAATATTGATTATGCAGCTGCTTTAGTTGGTTGGTTCTTCTACTAGAGTGACAAATATTTTATAGGATGCTTTGATTCCATTTTTAGGGGTAATATTGAGTCATACTTCTCTCTAGTAAACGTGAATAAGATTCAACAACATGACTGAAGCAGAAAACTAAATGTGATTTGTAAAATGCTTGAATTTGATTTGTTCATCAAAGAGTACTTTCAGTATCATTGAGTTTGATGTGCAGTAAAAAGGAGTTTGGGTGTACTTTAGTTGACCCACCTCATTCTGTGTGGGTCAATGCGCAGCATGTCTTTATCTTTCTTCCAGAAGAGCTGTGGAGGAGGGGAAGCATCCACTTTACACTCTAACCTAACAGTGTCGCCCTCAAGAGCTCTGGAGTTCAACATCTTCTGGACAAAGGTGGGGGGGCGGAGAACCTCCTGGGCTGCAGAGAGGAAGAAGATGTTGCACAGCACTAGTGATTCCACTCTGTCCCACCCTGAACAAGAACTTCACAAGGTAGGTCTGGTATAGACTTACTAAATCATGGTCATTTTTAAGCTGCACTACGATGAAACAGCATTCCCTGACTAAAAACAGGATGTAATAACATTTTTACCTAACACATCGAGCCTCATGGTAAATCTGCTCTCCCCTGCTCGGTTCCTGGCCACACACTCGTACACACCGGCGTGGTGCACTGTGACAATCTCTATAATGAATGAGTGCATCCCTTTTTCACACACCAGCATCTTATGGTAGTCGTCTGGACGGATGGCTTTACCGTCCAGGTACCAGCAGACGTCCGGTGTAGGGAGGCCTCCGACCTGGATTAAGAAAGTAGCAATTTTATTCCCTCTTTTTTTACCTTTGCATGAACACACCATTATTGTTATATGGGGGAGCCCCTGACTTGAGGGTATTAATATGAAGCCAATAAGTGTTAATGCATGCATGTGTGAGTGAGTGAGTGAGTGAGTGATTCACCTTGAAGTCAATCCTACAGAAGCGTCCCTCCTCTACAGTGAGGTCTGGAGGGATCTGCAGGAAGCGAGGAGCGTAACATTTCTCCTGGATAGCTGAGCCCTCATTTCCCCTCTCATCTGTCCCTGAGTGGCGCCTCCCCCTGGGGGGGGGGATATCATTTATTCATAACCTCACTTTATATCACTTTCAGTGACTGAATCTGACAGTCTACTACAGTGATAGCACGACACACACACACACACACACACGCAACCACTTGAATGCTTTTTCTTTTCTTCTGACAGCATGGCTACTATATGTGGGACTTGAGCTATTTCTCTTTCTTCTAACAGACAGCTGGGGTTATAAGAATAGAATATTTGTGGTATAACACGACGCAAAATTAGGGATAAATTTTTTCCTGGAAATATTCAATGCTAATGTACAAAATTCTCCCATTTCTACCTCCAATTCCATTACAACGATCTAATGTTGAATTATTAATTCCTTGCTTGGGTTTAATTTAAACCAGCAGTTTAAACTGAAAAAAAAACTGTCATTTAGCTTTGCTTTAAATGTTGTTTCTCCTGAGATTGAATAAATGTCACTTTGATACAACACAGTTTCACTCTTGAGAAACAAGTAACACATATCTGGTAATTAAGTATTTAAAAGGTCACTCTGGATGCGAGGAAACCCATCTCGGCTCACTGAAAGATTTTTTTAACGTGATAACCCTTTTTTTTTATAGCTAAAATAAGAAACACCTTTATGCCATGGGTGCCTCTGTGATTTAACCTGCTAAGTATCATGCGTGACTGTACAGGCCAACTTCAGGCTCAGTCACCTAACTCAGCTTGAAGGACAGAAACACTAATATTGAGCCAACACTTTTAAAAGATTGATTTTGTTTTACAGCTGCACAGATTGAGTAAAAACTGACAAGTTGGACAGGAAACCCCACATTCAAGGTTATAATGTTGACTGGAAACCTGGGTTAATAAAGATGAAAAATATTGATACATAAACTGTGTTTACCATAGTCCACCTGTGTGTCTTCCTTCAGGTGAATCTGGCTGTAACAGAGAGCAGATCAGCAGAGATAATAACAGATTTGAACTTTGAAAAGTAACCACACTGGTCAATAGGTGTAAGAGTGTGTGTGTGTGTGTGTGTGTGTGTGTGTGTGTGTGTGTGTGTGTGTGTGTGTGTATTCTGACACAATGGTCCTGTTGTCACCAGTGAAAGGGGCTCATTCTCAGAAAGCAGGCTTGATATAGCCGCTAACAAACCTTGTTGGCTTCAGAGGACGTGTGTGTGTGTGTGTAGAGAGAGAATAGAAGGTGCAAAGCCCTGTGAGCGACAGAGCCTTTTTGACAGAACAATCCTGCACGCGCACACACACACAGATAGTGCAACTGGTCAAAGTGACAGCATGAGGCTGCTCACTGGGGCTGCTGATTATACTGCCAGGCCTTTATAACTTTGGGCTTGGGAGCCCACCAGGAGGCCCCGAGAGGGAGACAGGCTTCGTGTGTAGCCTTTCAAACCCAAATGACGATAATAATGTGTGGTCTTTACTCAACAGCAGAATGAAAGCTAATGGGTTTTGGAGCAGAGCCAACATAAATGTCTGTATAGCAAGGTCAGCACTGCAACACACATCAGTACAATCTGAAACACACTTTTAGAAAAGCTGAGATTGTAGGATTTTTGTAATGATTATGACGTTCGCTGACTGAATGAAGGTTTGTTTTACCTGGTCGAGTTGTGAGTCTGAAAGACTGTCTTGGTCAAGCATGTAGGAGGCGTTGTCTGGACCCAGCAGCCTACGAGCCATACGCTCCTCATAGGACAGTTTCTGTCGAAATTGAAGCTTTATACTGTTAAATGGTCATTCTTCCACATACACAAAGAAAGTGTGCTGTGATTTTCTTTGGTAAACTATTTACAATCATGTATTTGTTAGGTTCAAACAGGCACACACTGTGTCAGTGTGAATGAGCTGGAGTGTCTGTGTGTATCTGGGTAATGTTTTTTTAAAATGAAGGAAATGTAGGGTTCTTGTACTTCCAACACAGTTTTTAGGACACACACACACACACCTGGTTTCTCCTCCTGGCCTCCTTTGAACGCAGCTTCTTTTCCAGATCCTGGATGAGGGCATCTTTGGAGCCCTGGATGTCTTCATCTGTGGAGCGAGAGGAAGACGGCCGAGGAGCTACAGACTTTTTCAGGATGGGCTTGGGAAGGCTGGGAGGGATAGAGAGAGATAAAGGAGGGAGGAACAACAAAGAAGAGACAGATAGGCACTAAAAACTTTACTCCTGCAACAAACCTTTATCCAACACTTGTGGAAACAAACATTTGTCCTTAGCTGCTTTGTGGAAATGTGCTATGACCTATACACAGGTTGTTGCTTCATTTATGAAAAAAAGCACTAACATGTAGACATTTTTAACAACAGGTGCTACTGAATGCGTTTAATGCAAAGACTGCAATGAATATTGAGAAAGGTTGTGCTATGCTTGCTTCACGCTTTTCCCACTAATTACTTTGTGGTAAAAAAAAAACTGCATAACTACACTGAACAAAATTATAAACGCAATACTTATGTTTTTGCCCCCATTCATCATGAGCTGAACTCAAAGATCTAAGACTTTGTACACAAAAGGCCTATTTCTCTCAAATATTGTTCACAAATCAGTCAAAATCTGTGTTAGTGAGCAATTCTCCTCTGCCGAGATAATCCATCCACCTCACAGGTGTGGCATATCAAGATGCAGATCAGACAGCATGGGTATTGCACAGGTGTGCCTTAGGCTAACGGTCCATAAGCTAACTGTGCTGTGGGCCTGCTGTGCCTCAGTGAAGGTTCTTCTCAAACGTTAAGGTGGTATGAAGCTGCATTCAAGCAACTGGGCTACACTTTCAGACATTCACCCATTAATCTAAAAAAATCTTCTTCAAAGAGGAATAATATTGGTATTTATTCCCCGGCTGTGGCCACATCTACCAGTATGGTGGGTTCACTTACTGTTCAATCACTGTAGTAAACAAGTGGTGCCTCTCTGTTCAGGCTGTTTCTCCAGTTCAATGTACAGACAGATACTCTCTCTGCATAAATGTATACAGCTTGCTATTATATTTATTTTAAGTGTGGAGGTTTTTCACTTGTAATCCTGTGTATACCAAAATGATAGATACTTTGACTCACGTGCTCGATGTCCCCTTGTAGCTGGCGGGCAGGGAGACCACAGCAGGCGGTACTCTGTTCTGACTGTTAGGAGTGTTGGGCTGTGGGAGACATGAGGAGGGAGAGAGAGCGGAGCGAGGGAGGGAAGGGGACACTGGGAGAGGCTGATGAGGGAGGGAGCACGGAGAGGAGGCAGCCCGCATGGGGAGGAGAGGGCTGGATGGGGAGAGTGGGGAGCGGGCGGGGGAGGAGGGGGACGGGTGGGGAAGGTTAGAGTTTGGAGATAGCTTGGAGGGGGAGAAGGGGGAAAAGGCGGAGTGGGAGGGCAGCACAGAGCAGAGGAAGGCAGCAGGTGCTGACATGGTGTCCTGGTTGGCTGGCAGGGTGGCGCTGCCGAGGCCAGTGGCACTGGGGATGCTAGGGGTGAGGGTAATGGTGGAACGCATGGTGGTGCGGGGGAGAGAAGATGAGGAGGCTGGGAAAGGGGAGGAGGAGGTGGCGGTGTCAGAGGGGCTGAGCAGGGGGGCAGCGGAGGAAAGACGAGGTGCAGCAGAAAAGGCCGGGGTGGAAATAGGGGAGCTGAGACTGGATGAGGAAGGAGAGGACTTAACTGTGCCGTTGGCCTGGGCCTGGGTCTGGGTGACAGACTTGGTTTGGTTCTGACTGAGGCTTAGTGACTGAAACTGTGAATGGGTCTGGGACAAGGACTTGGACACTGACTGAGTTTGAGAAAAAGACTGTCTTTGTGTAGACAGCATCTTAGATTGACCCTGTGTCTCCGTGTCGAGGTTCTGCTGGGAATTATTTTGGTTCTCCTGTGCCTCCCTCACAACGCTTTCATAGCTTGGTGCCTGGAAGGACGGCTGCGATTGAATAAAATGCCTCGGTCGCTCATAGTTAAAGGCGCTGGGAGGGAAGGTGCTGGGAGTGAAGGAAGGCAGGTCTGACAGGTTCATGCTGTTGCCTCCTGACTGGGAAGACTGGAAGGGAGAAGATACACACATTTACAAAAAACTAAATAAGGTGAAATTCTACCATTTCTGAATGTAATGAAGAAGAGACACATTTCCATTTTCTGTGATGAAGCTATTTAACATGTTTCTTGAATACCAAATGTTGCTAATTTAGAGCACACATTCAAAATAATAATCGAGGTGGAGTTAAGAGGATCAGTGTTGGTGAAGATGTTTGTTCTTCTCAGCTAATGTCTGTTATATTTCCTGCTGTGTAAAATGTTAAAAAAGGCAAGCAGATATATACCCCCCTCAATAGACACCTAAGTATAGGCAAGAGAGGATAAAGGAGTATTCATTTACTTATCAACTGGTACAGTGGTTAAGTATGATGGCAGCTGTTAAAACCGATGCAAAATCTGTTCATAGAGCACTTTGCATAAGAAATGTTCTTACAGTGAAACTGAGCTTGCTTGGAGTGAACAGCTTGGGTGTTTGGGCCGTCTCCTTGACTTGGGTTGGTGGTGGTGGTGAGGGTGGAGGGGGAGGGCTGGGCGTACACGCTCGGATAGTGACCTCTGGTGACCTTTGGTCCTCTGGGCACAGGGCACTCTCCTCCTTGCTGCGACCAAAGTGGCTGGCCGGCTGAGGCTCTGGAAAACTGACATACAGAAATAGGTGTGATGAAAATGACTTACGGGTCTCTCCAGGCAGTTCACACCTAGTGTAAGCTCTACCAAGAAATAATACCAAGATCCAAAGACCCTCAGAAATTTTGTTTACATCCTGACACAGCAATCAATAAATGCTCTGAAATTAAAATTGGGCTTCTTTGGCTGTCGCACCACGGCCAATCATTGGCTGGCCAACCTGCCTGCCTACCGACCTGTGCACACTATTGTCAGTGCACTGACTGCACATGAAAATGTGTTTTGGGGGACTGGTTTTGGAGAGAGGCATCCAGGGATGGATCTATCCTCAAAATCTAGCTGTCTCTGGCTAGTTTCTCTAAAATTACCTACCATAGATTTAACAATCATCTATGAGATATTCAAAGTCTCCCGCACATGTTTAATTGTCCTTGACTAAAAATCATTCCATCAATCATTATTTTAAACTCCCTATTTAGGCTTTCCAAAAACACTCCATTTGCTTCAGATATATACAAACAAAACACAAAAAAACACAAAGAAAAAACATAAAAATATATATTTTTGTGGTGACACCTGATTGAATGAAAAAAGTAAAAATTTCATCCACTGACGTTTGAACGTTCTCATAAAACCGAACATAGCTAGCCACAGAGCTCCATGTCAAGACAATTGAAATGTACAACGTTTGGTTCCAACTCTTATAAGAGGGGAGAATATGATAATTAAAATCCTCATGCTGCAAACAGCTGATGGATAATCCCAGTGTTCTGACACCAGAGTAAAGTAAAACAGTACAAGGGTGGGGCAGCACAGTGGTTCTCAGTATAGGAGCGCAAATATCCAGTCCAGGAGAACTACAACATGATGAGTGGGTCTTCAGATAAACAAATTTAAGTTACATGGATTAAGTGTAACCACTTTGCTTTTCAGAACAATGGATTTTTCTGAAGAAGGTAGACTTACAGAGAGAAAAAATGTTCACTGTGTCTCTTATTTCTCAGTGGTTGCCATGTCGCACATCCAACGCTGATTCTGAAGTTTGTAATATATAATCACCTCACCATGATATTATTTCAGTGGACATGTTTGTGACCCAGCCTGTACGTACTATTTAACGGCCGAGATTTTTACCATCAAGATCCATTTGTCAACTGGTGAGCATAATTACAAACTAACTTTAACTACAGAATACATGCAGCCGGCATCGGACCACTGGGACCGTCTAATGAGAGTAACAGACATCAGCGGTTCTGCTCCCATTTTAGCCCACTCAGTTGTTTTCTTCCTGTAATACCAAACCTGAATGGTCCTCTACTCTTCCACTAGGAAGGAATGTCTGGCCATGACTACCACGTTGTCTGGGCTACGCAGGAGCATAATGACAATAGCAGTCTCTCTTCGCTCTCTCGCTCACACTCATTTACTTTACACACACTTGCTCACTGCTTTTCTGAGATTCTCCTGAGGGCACAAAACTTTTTTGGCCCGCCAGCATAAACTGACCTAGAGTCTGAACCTGTAATCTTGGATCTGGATTAAAATACACTGACAATCACATTTTTTACCCTCCTTATACCTAAATCCAGAGAATGAGTGATGTAAAAAAAACAAAGGAAACAGTTAAATGACTGGAAAAGTGTGTAGTTGGACATGGCCTTTATGGATCAGTATGTTAGACCAAGTAATCCAGAAAGGAAGAATTTTGATGAAGTTCGCAAATCATTAGCTAAATGTTACGTGTGGCCACATCGTGGTGCCACCTGCACCAATTGTTTCTTCTTGGGCCAAGGTCTAACTTTTTTACCAAGTTTCACTCATGAAGTCATTTTTGGAAATATTCCAAATATAATATAATACAATATAATGATTTTGATACATTTTTTGATTTACATTGTGTTATTAAAGAAATGACTTTTCTTACTCTTACTCTTGTGGATCAAATAGCCAAACACCTGCTACAACAATTTATATAATGACATGGCTGTGCACACACTTAAATATGCTGATGACATGGCTGTGTTAGGACTTCTCACAGAAAATAATGCGTTTACTTTAGCTAGGTCACTTTACTGCAGGAATGGTGGAAATTAACGTGTCCAAAACAAAAGAACTTTTAAAACAAACAAAACCAAGAGGGGCCAGTGCCATCACGCCTGTTGTACTTAACAACCGGCCTGTGGAAGTAGTGGAACATTTTAAGTACTTGGGCACAATCATTGATCACACTTTAAGTTTTAATAAAAACTCAGAGAGTATTTTTAGAGAGCCAACCAGCCACTGTTTTAATAAAAAGCTGGGGAGCTTTAGGGTCAGTCAACACATACTTGAGATGGCATATATAACGGCTTGGTAGAAAGCATTTTACAGTTTAATATCACAGCTTGGTATGCCAGCCTGAATGGAAAGACAAAAAAAAGCTTTCCAAAATGGTTAATATTGCAGGGAAGGTGATTGGCAAGCCACAAAAGCAGCCAGACAGATATCTGCAGACACCTCAAACCACCCCCATCTGTCCATCGAGTCTTTTTCATCCCATGCCATACAGGCATTGAATGCATAATGACTGCACTTTTAAATGTGTTTTCTCGTAGGTTGTAATCTACTTTATTTCTACCTGCTTTCTATTTTTTGTTTATGGCACAATTGTTATTGTATGTGTAATGGTGGTCCTGTGTTGTACCCTTAACTGTGTTGAATTTTTGTGTGATAAATGTGGTGTCATGGTTGTGTTTTTGTTTTGGAGAAGTTAAAGACAAATTTCCACTAAGGTAGACAATAAAGTATAATAAATAATAATAATAATAATAATAATAATAATAGTAGTAATAATAAATGTGACCAAGATAAGATCTGACTGGGACATTTTTCAGTTGAACACTAAACTTGTGAGTGGTCTCTGGGGGAATGCTACAATGACGCCACAGATACAGCTAACCCTAACAGTAATGAAGTCTCATGTCTCAGGTACAAAATACAGATGATATTCACCTTTTTATACTGATGGTAAACGAATGATGTCTACAAATCATTCCAATATTTTTCTTATATACACAAGTCTCCAGAGACAACCCCTTCACCACAAATCTAGTCACCGCTGGAATCAGAACCAAGATTCAGTAAGAAGAATCAGAATCGATAAAATTGAAGTGATACCTACCCCTGCAAATCAGTGTGCGTGTGTGTGTGTGTGAGTGAATAATTAGTTTCTTCCTGATGACAACCGCTGATGAGTCAATATGAGTTGATCCAACGGACACGTCAGCTTATCTACTTCCATTCTTGTTTATTCTTTGTAACAGTCAACAGTGACCCTGATTATTTACAGCAGCAACACTGGTGTCTCCACCAAAACTCATCCATGAACATCACATGTCTTCAGCAGATGGCTACATGGTCACATTCTATAGTGCACGAGAGTGAATATGAGCCTGGGGAAGTGTGTGTTCAGACGGAGGGGTGTGATCGAGTGTTCCACTACATGGTGGTCCATTACGGCCAATTTATACTTCTGTATCTAATCTACGCCGTACCATATGACGCACCCTGACACACACCTCCCCAAATATTTTACTACACGTCGTGGTGATGCAGACCACAACAACTATCATTGGTCAGCTTGGCAGCATCACATTTCCTCCCACACATTTCCGGCTTGTCCTTGTTCTGCCTCAACTGGTTAAAGGGTTGTACCATCTCCTCCGACGCCTTCTCTCATTTCTGACATTACGCCGCTTACTAGTGTTTTGGCGGTAATTGGAGAGTGACACAAACACCAATGCACACGTATAAATGCACAGGACAGCACGCAGCTGGTGTAGACGCGACGCAGAAGTATAAACTGGCCTTAAGTGACAGCATGTTTAGTGTGTTGATCAGTGTTTCTCTCTACTTCAAATGCTGCTGTGTGTGTGTGATTTAGTAGTGTTATGGTATACAGTATGTGTGTGCGTGCGTTTTGTATAGTGTATTTGTGTTAGTGTCATTAAGTGGGCAAAGCTATATTGGTCTTGGAATTCGGACATCAGCTGGCAGGTGCGGACACTCTACTGGTGACCCAACCATTTTAACACACACACGCATGCCCACAAATCATGGATGTGGACACACATGCACACAAGGTCTGCATGGCATTGTGGGTAGAAGCATGCAAACCTGTCCTAAATCCTCTATATGACCGGCAACAACAGAGAGAGGGACAACAATACAAATGAATCTAATACTTTTAGTACTTTTGGAAATATAAGTCTCTGTAGTGAGTCCATACTGGGTGGTGAAGCCAAAAAGCAGACAAAAAAACTTTGAAAAAAAAAAAAAAATCACTCTTACTTGCCAAAGCAAACTAAAAATAAAACAAGGTTTATTTTTCAGAGCTGAATGTAATCTTTACCCGATTATTCTGATAATTTCAATGAGATCATTATTTTTATTGTGTGGAAAAAGTCCAATCCAACAGATTGCAGATACCCTCGTTTCTCATCACATAATAAAATCAATAAAACAATCTGGTAAACTTGGCCAGAGAACCTCAACATGACCTTAAAAGCTAGACCGCTGCCAACAGTTCATGAACAACTGTTGATGTTTGTAGCCCTGGGGGGGGGGTTCTGAAGGACACAGACGCCATGTCTGCACTTCACATTACGGATGAGATCATAGCCCTCGACACTGATACAGAGTGGACATATTAAACTCAGCCAAACATACTTCACACCATGAAACACTCACCGGATTTGAATATGAACCAAAGTATCGAGTTAAATACTCACTAATGGAAATGCATCAAACACCAAAGATATACAGCTCAGGAGATAAAACACCACTCAATACTCACTAAGTACTGTACTAGGCTTCGCAACTGTGTTATTTTTTCATCTGCTGTGACATTACTACACCTGTGGTATAGTTTTGAACATCTCCAGAATTTCTTGCAGGTTGATAATTTATTTGTGGTGCACTATCCAAAGTTGCAAAACAGCACTGTATTCACAAGCTAGTGTCTGACAAGAAATAACATTTTCCAATTACATACGACAGCCCCTGAATGCACCATTCCAGCAGACTTGTTAATCAGTCACTTCAAACTCCTCCACACTGTTTTTTTTTTGTCGTTGTTATTATATTTCCACAGGCATACAAAATGTGGGTAGGGCAAATCTATCATGTTCAACGATATGAGCTGTTTTGTATGACTGCTGCTGGTAAAGGGTTAATTAGGGACACAGATGAGCTGGCAGCCCACACTCAGGTACCACCTGGAAAACGCCTGGCATGCAGCAAACACAACTCAGCAGCACAAAAGTGCTTCCTAATTGATCCCCAGAAAAGAGAGGGGCGGGTTAACATCACAGTTTAGCTGACTTCAGGTACTTTAGATGTGTGTGTGGAGATATCATATGTCATATCTCCCTACCTGAAGTAGGGTTTACTATCATTTATCAAAACAAAAACTAAAGACAAACAGAAATTAGTTCTGGTTTCTTTAGCTACACTTTTTTGAAACTTAAAAGCACATTCGTAATGGGGAGATTTAAGCAGTAGTTTTCTGTGAGAAAACAAGGAATAACGTCGTTGGCTTTCTTAATTAAACTGATCTGACTGTTATTTCCTCCTGAGCAGTTTGAAAGAGCACCAAGCCAGATGACACAAAGCTCCAAAATAGACTAAAGTTAACTTTCCAAGTGCTCTAAACATAGTTTGACCTTTTCAGGAGGACATAGCATAATGTTATTACGTTTCCACAAACAAGGAAGGAAAATTAGCTTGTTTAAACATTAACGCCAATGTACAAATAACGTTGCATTACAGCCTAACGTTAGAGGTTAAAACTGGGACTCCAAACAGCGAAAGTTCCCGGCAAGACAAACGGGATATTTTTTAAATTCTTACCTCGTTAAACGTTTCTGCACAGCTGACCTAAAACTTCAGTGTTGGCTGAATGAAAGTGAACTTTCACTGCGTGAAGGGGAATCCAGACTTCGACGTGAAGCTGGAGGCTGAACCTCAACAGGTGACACCGCGCGCTCGCGAGGGGTACGCGTAGAGAGACGGGGCCGCGCGGGTCCAGCTGATTGGTTTAATTTTCAATAAGCTCAGCATCGTCACCGCAACTGCGTCTCCGTCTAACCTCAGTAGTTCAATACAGACAGAGCGCCTGTCTTGTCACTGTTATATTTTCATTTATTCAATGTATTTCTTTTATGTCAACTAGCGTTTTAAAGAAAGAAGGTGAGTTCAAAAATTGTCTTGTTCTACAATTTTAGAATAAGACAACAGTGACCTCCTCTGGATATAAATAGAAATTACAATAGTGTAAACTTAATTTATTTAAGGAGTTTGCTCCTGGACAATTTCCTTCAAGGACCACTACATTGTAACAATAAAAATTAGTAAATGAGCGAATGAATAAACAAATATATACACATATAATCCTCCTTCATAGACTAAAAGGAAAACTTTTATATAATAAAGTCAACAAATCATTCAGTATTATCATTTAACAGTTAGTTATTGATAACAATTTGCCATAAGAACAACACTGCAAGTCGTAGAAGAAGTGAAATTGATGTGTGTTTTGTGTTTGTATGTGTGTGTCCAACATCTGCTCACTCTGCGACAGGGATTTGATCTTCTACAGGGCTGTCAGGCCACTCAGGAGGGGGGAGGGTCATTGAGTCAGGTAGCTCAACGGGAAAGTCCTCGCTGCTCTTTATGAAGGAGGAAGTCTCTGGTTGGAACACCTCCTCCTTCTGCTCCCTGAGAGAAACTGCTTCCTGCTGACGTATGGCCTCAATCTCCAGCTGCTCCTCCAGGTCTGCACGGAGGGGTGCAAAACAAGAGATGAGGGACTCTAATAGCAAGACTGGTTATTTTAATTGTGTTTTACAATTCAGCAGGAGAACGTGCGACTGATAAATTATGGTAACATATCAATGGACATCTAACCGTTGTAAACTTCCAGGATTGCTGAGCAGGAGACCGTGCCGAAGGAGTTGAGGGCCACACATTTAAACAAGCCAGAGTCTTCTGGAAAGGCCTCTGTGATCACCAGTGTACACAGCTCCTCTACAGAAGGTTACACAAGAACATAAATGCAGTCTCATTTCAACACAGAATCAACGCTGCACCAAGAGCGAGGCAACAAATCCAAATTCAGGAGTCAAATACAATTCAGTTTAATTCAGTGTGGCGTTCTCGGCATGGGAGACGTTTACATTGCCAAGGTGTGAAGTAAAAACTAAGACATAAATAGAGGAGTTCTCTTTTGATATCAGTAAGATGAACACCCTCAGTGAACAAAGGCATGTTACATGTACCAATGATTATTTTGTCCCACGCAAAAATTGACAAAATGTTACAAAATGTTCTATGATTACATGATCAGTTCAAGCTGTTCCCTCTTCCCTCCACATGAAGCTGCTATTGTGCCAAGTTGCAGTGTTATCAACAATATCATATTCTATTAAAAAAATGTCTTGTCTTTAAAAATGTTTTTCTTATAAAGTGTTTTATAAGAACAGTCTAGTTATGAAAGATGTGTTTGCAGCAGTATACCCACTGTAGAATATACGTCTTTTCTTTGGGATTATACATGAAAGACACATGTACTGTAAAACTGTACTGCAAGCTCATGTCGCTGAAAACAACCAATCAGTCATTTGTCACCACCCACTGATGGCAATTCTGAGAACGAAACTTAAAATACAGTGTGAAATATGAAACCATATACCAGTCCAATAGCTTTAAACCAGTGGTTTCCAATCTCTTTGGCTTGTGACCCCTTCAAACGAAGCAACTCCTAACCCGTCACCACAGGCAGGGACTTTGTCTGGACATGAGTTGTCCAGGTGAAAGTATCCAGTATTTCACAAAAACTAAATTAAAACTGTAAGTAAAGTAAGAAAAAAAGTGTTTCTGTATTTTTTCTCTTTCTTATCCCTTTAATCATCTCGTGACACCCCAGCCCCACTTTTTAAAAACCATTATTATAAAACCAATATTCTATACGTA
Organism: Micropterus dolomieu; assembly: GCF_021292245.1. Lineage (NCBI taxonomy): Eukaryota > Metazoa > Chordata > Actinopteri > Centrarchiformes > Centrarchidae > Micropterus > Micropterus dolomieu. The sequence goes on along the minus strand of NC_060168.1, from coordinate 7,595,335 downwards.
CCTGGCACTGAAGCGGAGCTGGCCTCTGGGAAAACAAGAAGAGAGAAGTCATGGCTTTTATAAATGGAATTCATCACCATAGTTAAATCCAAGCTGCTGTACATATGAAATGGATCACTTAGCATTCATGCGATACTATTGCCAGATAAGGAGACAGTTGTAATAAAATGTTGAAGCTATTTGTTCATGCAGCTTCAAAAAGCTGAGAAAATTTTGACTTTCGCAACATCTCTAATCTGACCCAATGTCAGGTTCATACGTTATTTGCATAACAGTCAACACAGAATTGCGAGAATCTTCTTTTTAATGCAGTTACTGCAACTGGAAGCTGAAGCCAAAGTCATATGACTCCAGCCCCCTCCCAAACACACACATAAACAGCACACTCACTTTTGCGTAGTATCCTAAAATCATCGGAGTCCAGTATTTGTTCGTCCTCTCTGTACCACATGACCTGCAGGGGGGGAGTTCCCCTGAGTCTGCACTCCAGGACCACCAACTGACCGTTCACTGTGGACACATCGTGGAGGCACTGGCAGGGGGGATGACCATGGATGCGGAGATGGAAGAAATGGAAAGATGACAGAGGAAGAGAAAGGACAGGGGATATTATTGTAATCAGCAATCCTCTGTTTAAATCATAAAAGCTTTTCTTTTTTTATTTCCCCAATAATAATTTACAGTATATACATACAGTATGTATAAGTGTGTTTTACCTTTACAAAAGTAGGGGCCACTCCATTCCCTGAATACTGTTGATTGTAGATGGGACTCTGAGTCTGGAAATGGAAAATAATGTATTTCATTTTTGTTTTTTATGATTATTTGTTTAATAATCATTTTACGTATTTGTTAAACACTAAATACACTTTTTGTATTAGTAAATTATAAACAGTCACTATCTATAGATCCTGGTCCCAGTCTACAATGTTAATTATCCCCCACAATCCACATCCGGAGTTCAAAAGCTCAATGCAATGTCAAGTTCACGCTCACATCCCCAGGAGCTTCATTTACAAGTCTGAGTTGAATCTCTAACATACAGTCATCTTGTCTATCAGTCTATGTGATTACCCTCTGAGGGCTGACACACAGCGGCTGCACCAGGCTGGAGTGTCTCTGAGAGAGGACCGTGGAGGAGGAGCTGGAGGAGCAGGAGGAGAGCTCTCGAGAGGAGGATGCAGAGGAGGAAGAGGAGATGGTCAGAGACACGGTGCTGGTCTTCTTCTGCACCCTCTGGATGCTACGCAGTCACATATCAGCACATGATTGGGAAATTATCATAGGGTTAGGCAAACACTTTTTTTTTTCATTACTGCCTCAAAAGTTTTGATTTTTTTTATCATTCCCCACAAACTTTGCTTTTGTAATCAGAACAGTGGTATTTTGAACTTTACTCCTTTCCACTGACAAACTGATGAATTTGTGTCTTTTTGTTCACACAAAGTCCGGGTAAAACAACACATAAATCCAAGTGGGAGCCACTTGTAGACCATTGGAAGGTGCTGATGCCTCCACTGCACATCAGATTGGGCCTTCTGAAACAATATATCAGAGCTCTAGATAAGGAGTCAGCAGCCTTCAAGTACCTTCAAGACTTCTTCCCTAAGCTGTCTGAGGAAACGTTTTGCCTTAATTTGTATTAATATGTCCTTTTTTCTGACTTAATGTGAACAAAAAGACACAACCCTTTTTCTCATTGGAAATAGGTCCATTTCAAAAAATCACTGTCCTGCTGTGATTACATTGTGTTACATAGCGTTATTAGATCCGCTTCAGTTTCTGTTCTTGATTGTTTTCTTGTGCACTATACTTTGTAACTCCTAAATATCTAACCTGTATTCTGAAAGGCTATTGAGACACTGGAATTGACTTTAAAATGAAGTAACCATTCTGCCTGCTCAATTATTAATTGAGTTTTTTGTAAAGTTTGCCACAAAACCACAAAAGTTTTTCATACAATCAGTTATTATCTGTGTGTGTGAGAGAGAGTGTGTATGCAGGTCTAACTTACTGTGCCATGTTTCAGGCGTTCCAGGAGGCAGTGACAAATGTTGTTTTACTCTCTGGAAAGACAGAAGCAAAGGGTCAGACATGTTGCACTCTCTCCTGCTGCAGCTTTTTATCACCCAGGTGTGAGTATGTTTCACTACATGAATAATAAGTAGGGTTTTGAGAGTGTGCATGTTCCGCAAATTCCCTCCCTGGATACTAAAGGTTTTTTTAACCTCAGAGGTGTTAGCAGTGCTGGGAAATGGCAGCTCTGTGATCCAGGAGTTTTCTGCACAGTGAGGAAAGACTGTAGAATGCCAAGCTTAGCTACATGTATCAAAATATATCAGTTACGACTGTCTTGGAGAAGTAAAGCTTCTTGAGCAAGGGATTCAGATATCAATGCCCCCCCCTGTGGCTGGCATTACTTGACGCTGCTGGTCCCACAAAAGAGCGTAGCTGAGCTGCAAACACTCACTGTGAAGAAAAACAAAGAACTTCTACTCCACAACATCACAGCCTGAAAAAAGAACAATCACCTTTGTGAAACTTTGTTATCAAGAAATGAAAAAGTTGCACAAAGGTCTGATTTATTGCAGGACTATTGTATTGTATTGTATTGTATTGTTCAGGTCACTCAGTTTGCACCTCTACAGAGTTTTTCTGCCCATAGTGCACACAGAAAAGGAACTTTTGCAAGCATGCATTATATAAAAAAAGAGAAAACCTTTTGAAAACAAAGGTGTTTTGTATCTCCAGTGAGATTCTTAGTGGGATTACTGGTTGTAGGGAAGCCTGCACTGCTGAGATGCAATATCTGTCAATCCTCTTGGCGTGAGAGCCATTGTTAGCAAAATGCTAGTGGAATGGAAGCACTGAGAGGCATATGCTAACATGCTGTGTGACAAATGTACATGTTCATAGATTATAACTAAAAGAACTAGGCAAGACAATAGCATGGCTGTACTCTGTATTAATGTACTATTCTTTCTGTAGCGGGCGGCCATGAACATGTTTTAGCTGTTGTTGCAGTAGAACACGATATCATTCAGAAAATTAGCATTTGAGAAAATATAAATTGGCTCTTTAAAAAGGCTGATAATGTGATTGATTGACTACTACATTTTGTTCCACAGCTACTTTTTTTTTGCTGTTCTCATCCATATTCTCTGCTGCAAATTTTGACTACACACAGAGTGGCAGAAATCCTAAATTTGAAGTCTGCAAAATTATAGTGGACTTTTCTGTCCTTGTCCATCATTAAAATGGGTCCAGCACTAAAAACAGCTTTGGTGAATCCAGAGATCCTGCTGTAACCACAGTCTATTCCTCCGTAAATGTAGCAAAGCTTAGCTGAATAGGCACAGTCTAAGAAAAGGCTTGTCAGTTTTATTCCCTGGGAAAACCCTGTGTGAGCGAAAACATGCCAATAGATTTTCTAGAGGGAAAACCAGATGGTTGATTTAATTTGATCCTGTCACAAACCACACACACACACACACACACACACACACACACACACACAAAACACAGATTGTGTCCAACAAAGACAAACAAACTAAAAACTATCTATAAATAGCGTGTAACATAAACACGGTACTGTGCAGAAATGTGAAGCGTGATACGGGATAAAAGTGAATTTTTCCTTTGTGGCCCCAACTTTACTTTTCACCAGAAGACTGAGCTCTGCAATTTAACAATGTGTTAACTGGTGTGAAGAACACAAGCATATATGAAAAATGGAAGCGAAAGAATTCTATGTGTATGAAGAAGCATATAGCACTGCCTTTTGTAGGGATACTTTACTAAGAAACATCCAATCTAATTTTCAACCTGTTTCTCTTTGTATTGGTGCAACTATATAACTTATGTGTTTGCTGAAAAGTGCCTCGACCCGTTCATCATTTTAACACATGTGCGGTCATATCTTTGTCGTGTCTGATGTTGTAACACGTGACAGAAACTGAACCTCATCGGCTCCACTTTGGATTTCGCCCACCTCCTTGTATGACCGCAGAATTACCATGCACACACACACACACCCACACACACACCGGCGGATATGAAAGCAGAAGTGCACTTAAACACAAATGCACACACACACACACGCCACAACGCCACAGTTATGTCAACTTTCACGTCAGGAGTGAACCATTCGAATCTAAATTTGCAATTTCAGATCCTGTCTGTGACACTGTATTGCCCAGTGAGTGCACCTATGTACTCTTTCAAAGCTAGGTCAACAAATGCATCACTTCCTATGTTGCAGATCATCAAGTGTGTCCACCACGGTCTCATGTTGTTTAGCAATTTATGGGGTATTGCAACTAATTGAAGGTATATGGAGTCTTTCATTGTTTCACACCCACAAATCCCATGCTGCTGCCCCCTGTGGGTATGTCCTGGGCCCAGAGAAGGAGCTGACAGAGGAGGCTGAGGTTCAGGTTTCCAGGCTAAATTAAACTCTGCCGCCTCCTGAGCTCGGCAGAGACTCTCTGACCTGAGATAAATCCTTGTGTCTCCATTAACAAGACACATACAGACAAACAGTTGAGGGTAAAGCTCTGCTTCACACCAGATACTTGCCTCAGCTCTGTCTTTCACCTCCTTCATTTTTTCCTCTCTGGGTGTTTGTCTGTGGAATAGCTATATAGGGACCACACTAGTGACATCACCACAGAGTAAACACTGTCTAAACTAGGGGATCACGGCTTAAGAAAAAATAGCTACAGTATGTACAACATCCGCGTGTACTTCCAGTTTCCCCTCAGATAATCCCAGCAGGTGTGTCTGTGTGTAGCTTGGTCGAAGCCTGTTGTTGATAAAACAACAGCTGCTGCTGAAGCCCTCATATCAATTGTCTCTCTGTTACATAACCAAAGGATTTGTAGCGGCAACAAGCTGCATTCACACAGCTCTACTAATCTGTTGCCTGGCAAGCAATAGATGGATGGAGACATGCAGGAAGTGGTGGATAAGTTCAGTGATGACCCAGACAAGCACAACATTCACAATATCAATTACAGGAGCAGTAAAGCACCAATTAAAAGGTTACTCCAGCAGTTTAGTATTGCATTTCTATAAAGTTGGAGACTGAACAAGAGGTTAAGATAAAACAAAAATGTCAAAATCGAAGCAGCAGCAAAGAAGATATCCCAACTTTTAGGCTCTAATATGGGTGAAGCTCCAAAAACACTGGATCCTGCATTTCCCATGATGCAACTTGACAGCGTCTTTCACTTGACCTCCCTACCTGGCGCTATGCTTCCAATTTGTAATGCAGGCTTTGTGTTTTTTCCCCCTAAAAGTTTCTTCTCAAGCCCAAACCTAAACAACCCAGATGACATCACTGTGAAAGCTCCTCCAGAGCCACAAACAAAACACTTCATGGCTTGAGAAGTCTACTCCAAGTGATGAGTAAATTTAACTTTGCATGCATTAAAGCAGCTTTGGGAACCATTTGGAACAAATGATGTAGTAGCAGCGACTTTATAGGCAACCGTCTCAAATTTCATTTTGGTGCTGCATTTACACTGTCCATCCTTTTGTAGCGATTCAAGGTCTGATGCCATCACATAACACCTACATAGAATAGAATATAATGCAAAATCATAAAAGAAATAATATGAATTCATTGATCTCATATACTGCAAATGTTAAGGCTACTATTACTCGTACTATTACATCTACATATTAATGAATCAGTCCAAGCCTACGCTGCTCCTGTGGGGGGAAAGTGAGACAACGACCCCATGATTTAAGAAACAGAATGTGCAAACAGATTTACACCACAAATAGCTCCCAACATTCCTGCCTGCAGGGTTTGTATTTTATTTACACCTGGTTTTAAATGTGTAGGACCTCCATGCTGTTGTTTGGATGTTATTCTGTGCACTTTGTGTTCTTCAGCAATATTTCTTATTGTCATAAGACTAGTCAGTTTTTTGGGGGGAAAATTCAGGATTTAATTGACCATTTAGACTTTAGTTTACAACCTAAAATGTTATGTCTGCCGATAAAGGTGGAAAACAAATTCAGTCCGCGCAAACACACAACAAACAGATGTTCTGCTATTGCCGTTGAGTATTTTGACCTACGGCACACAACTCTGGAGTTTATGTGTCAATGAAGGATAATGGCTGGTATTTTTAACACTGTGTATCTCCTGGGATGATGCTCATTATCCCACCTGTTCAGCTCCACAGGAAAGAGAGAACAGTCGAGTTGTGTATTACTGTGTTTCCACTTGTTCTCACCAAACAGGACACAGAGAGACGTTCAGGATGACTCATTCAGTTTCTTATGATACACAAAAGTGTTCAGAATCTGGCAGTATACTCTAAGATGATTCATTTCTTAGCTGTTGCCATAGAAATATCCTCTTGCCTGCATCAGTTTGGCATGTGTAATCTTCTATTCTATACAGTAACAGCATATACTGTACATATAGTCTAATAATTCCCTGTATTTCCAAATCTACACATTGCAATACAAAACATGTCCTGTATGTCCTTAAACAGATGGGTCATTTGAATGAAGTGTCCTGAATTCTACTCAAAGATCATGACATAGATCCTGGCTGATGAAGAAGAGCTCTTCACCAACACCTACCCACAAACCTTGTTAAATTTAAACAAACCACCCACTGTGTAATTCCAGCCCTGCATACTCCATGAAGCCTCCAACCACCAGCCGCTCTCAGCTGTGGACAAATTTAACCCAGCAGCAACACATTCTAGCAGCAGAGCTGGATGAGTGTTGTAATCTATCAGTAAGTAATCATTAAATAAGTCTGTGGGTTCTTCTTTGACTGACAGGAGGCATCACAATCCATGTAACTATAAAATCAGCCACTGCAGGAAACTTGCGTACAGTGGCTAAAAGCACAAGAACAATTCATACGGATGCACAATGTGACACGTCTGTATAGTCAGCATTGCCTAAAACTAGCTTTTCATGATACATATTGTTTTTTTATATTACTCAGTTCTCTATTTAATAAAATTCAAATAGAAATCTCTCTCTATAGATATTTAAATATAAAGTATGTATATTCCAAATGGAATAAATAGTGACTGAAAAGGCTCATAACAATGTTGTTTGATGTAGAAAATGTACATTTTGAACATGGTAATCATGTTAACATTTATTTAAATTTAATTACATAATTTAAAAATAATTTCATATAAATATATTTTAAATATTAAGTGTATGCTTGCAAAGTTCAAGTCAAACACTCATGTTCAGCTGACCTGCTGTTCACTGACTAAAAGAATTTCTGGGTTACGCTAAATTGAAATACGTTTTTAATTTCCTTAAAAGTGGAAATTAAAGACCCACAAAATAAAGTGTTCTTCATTTATACATATCGAAGAAACAAGGGATAAATAAAAGTTCCATAGTAAAAATACTGTAAAAGGGTATTTGGTGCTTCTAAGTGACAGTGGGAGATTGATTAAGGTACTTCATTATTCAGTAATAACATAAATAGCTAACTTTACACTCCTCTAACAACAAGACCAGGAGTCTCTGTGAGGCTGTACTGAGGCACAACATGCTCACCGTGATATGGCTAACATGTTGATGTTTAGCAATAATGTTTATCATTTTGGCCATCTTAGTTTAGCGTGTTAGCAAACTGACCTTTGCTAGGTAGCACTGAAAATAAAGTAAAGTGAGGATGATGGAAAGGTCATGAACTTGTAGGTCATAAAAATATTCACCTGATGATGTCCTTTTGAAAAGTCAGAGGATCATTAAAGTTAGCAAGATTCATCCTCTGGGTAAGTGAATGTCTGACCAAAGTACTTTAGTCTGAACCAAAATGGTGGACCAAGAGTCAGACAGATATTGCCATTTCCAGAGCCAATCTGCTAGCATGGCTAAAAAGAGGAGAATATGAAAACATTAATTCCAGTTGATAACTATGGCAATGTCTGGATAGATTTTCTGTCCACACCCATGCACAGATTATGAGACAATAAGTCCCTGGGCATAGACATGTAAAAACACCCCCATCCTTTCTCCAAAGGAGAAAAAACCCCAGACTGAAAGAAACACAAATGATCAAAGAGACAAGAACCAACCACGAATTATGCAGTGGTTGTTTAATGCTATTATGCATCTCTTTGTGGTCGTTTTGTGTCTAAATGTGGTTATTTGATTGACTTTCCAGCAAGAAATGTTAACAGCAACTTCAAATAGAGGTTCTGGCCCCTTGGCCTGTGATCAATAGGCTCGTTCAGTAATCCATCTACGTCCACAAAAACACAGAATCTGAGCAAACAATGTTATCTCAGTTGATGGGGAAGCCCCAGTTTGGGATTCAGATTTATGTATTATTACATAAGAGTCTTGCAAGGGTGATTTTAAAAGTTACTCCAGGATGTAAAGAGACTATTGCTGGAAAAGAGTAATTCCTCTATGTAGGCCCATTTAGAATTTTCTCAGTTGCATCATTCCGAAGAAAAACCTCTTAACCCTCCACCTCTCCAATTCCCCTAACCCCTCAACTTGTCTGCTAGAGTGACTGATTTAGATCAGACTCAGTCACCTGATCTCTCTGTCCACCAACCACAGCACAGTGGCTGAACACAGCGTCATACAGGCATGCCAGGCTTGCACTGCGAACCCCCCCTCACCCCATCTCTGCCACCCACTCAACTTTGGCTGGTATGTCTTATGTTGCCTCACCCTGTAGGCTATATAACTGACACACTTATTTCTTTTTTTAACTTCTACCCCTTAAACTCTCAAACGGATGTTACAGATTTTTCATCCACTGCAGCACTGATATAGACAGCTTGCATCCTGGTCAACAGACATGCTTGCACACACACTTTAACCCATATATAAGCATAGTATAACTAGTAGTAGGCATAGGCAGGTTTGGGAAAATGCTGTAATGAAAGAATGCTTTGTCTGTAATAGATTATATTTGTCAATTAACAAAATGCAAAGTGAGCGAACAGAAGGACAATCTAAATAAAATCAATATTTGGTGTGTCTTAAACACAGCGTCATTTCTTTTAGGTCCACTTGCACAAGTTTTTTGAAGGAACTCACCAGGTAGCTTGGCCCAAACATCTTGGAGATCTACCCACAGTAGTGGTAGTAGCTTCTCCAAGATGCTTTCATGCAATCCCAGTCAGATTTGATGATGTTGAGATTAGGGCTCTGTGGTTGGCATACTATCGCTTCCAGGACTCCTTGGTCTTCTTTAAGCTGAGGATAGTTCATAATGACTTTCTCTGTATGTTTGAGGTCGTTGTCATACTGCAGAATAAATTTGGGGCCAATCAGACGCCTCCCTGATGGTTTTGCATGATGAATAAGTATCTGCCTGTACTTCTCAGCATCGAGGAGACCATTCATTCTGACCAAATCCCCAGCTCTGTTTGCAGAGATTCAGCCCCAAACTCGCAAGGAACCTCCACTATGCTTCACTGTCACCTGTAAACACTTATTCTTGTGCCACTCTCCAGCCCTTCGGCGAACTTACTGCCTTCTGCTGCAGCCTAATATTTAAAATTTTGACTCATCAGTCTAGAACACATGCGGCCATTTTTCTGCCCCCCACTTTGTTGCTAGTTTTTTTCTGGCCAGACAGTAGATGGGTCCAACTGTTTTCTGCAGCTCTTAGCTGATGGCACTTCTGGACATCTTCCAATTGTGAAAGGAAGTAAGCACAATTTGTCTTCACACTGCAGTAAGTTTCTTTGACCGACCACTGCATCTACTGTCCTCAGCGTTGCCAGCTTCTTTGTGCTTCTTCAAAAGAGCTTGGAAAGCACATCTGGAAAACCCTGTCTGCCTTGAAATGTCTGCCTGGGAGAGGCCTTCCTGCTGCAGTATAACTACCTTGTGTCTTGTTGCTGTGCTCAGTCTTCACCCAGTTGTATTCCTTCTATTCAGATGTTTCTGTTTCAATTAATGGTTGTATTTCAACCTACATATTGAATGGGAGATCATTAGCACCTGTTTGGTATAATTGTTTAATCATACACCCGACAAGATCTGCAAAATCTCTGTTCATTTATACATGTAATCTATTATTAACGTCAATTTTTGAAAGCATTCTTACTTTACAGGATTTTCCCCACACCTCTAAATCTTACTTTTGCACAGTGCTGTATACAGTCACATCATCACACTGACAAATATATAGACAGACGCAGACAGAAAAATTGGTTGTAGGCAGATAGACAGAGATGAGGAAGCTTAAGAAAAAGGGAAACAAAGATTCACAGATGAGAGAGATGCATACAAATATACAGCTATAGATACATAAATACTTAGATATAGAGATAAAGTAGATAAATAGATAGTCAGGAACATGGACATATGACACATCATATAAATTTAGCTCCAGACAGATCATCCCAGCTGTCTTCTTCTTTCTGACTGCAAACTCGTTCACCACATTCAGTCCAACACTGCCTGCAGATCCGCATGGCCCTTGACCAAGTGAATTACAACATTTGATTATCTGATTACCTTTACGTTGGCTTTCTCTTCACTGTGCCAATCAAAACAAGGAGCAGTATCCCCATAAACCACCACACAGAACGGTCCTATATTGAGTTACCGCACTCGCCAATTTGAAGATTTGCACTGTGGTCTGGAAATGTGCAACAAAAGGAAAATATCTGGTGTGTAAGCTGGATCACACAGGTTCCTTCACCCTTAACTGAGAGTGTGATTATATCTTACAGTTATGTTGAAACTCTAGTGTGGATCCAGCCATGCTAAACAGGCCCAGCTGCACCTTCAACACACAGCTTTATCCCAACTGTAGAAAACTTAAACCAAAATGTTCCCCCTCCTTACCTGTCTGGCCTTTTCCCAGCAGGCTAAAACAACAACAACAAATGTATTGATCCAACAGGAAGTGTGAATGATCCAAATGCTCAATGCCAAACTGCTATGCGACTGTGTGGCTGCCAGTCATGGCTTGGTCACTGGACCCTTCCTTACTCTTGGTGAGCTGACACACACATTTGCACACAAACACACAGGCAGGGGGCATGTGTGTGGCGGTGGAATGGGGTTAAGAGGGAATCTGAGGCCGGTGAGGGGGTTGGGGAGAGGAGGACAGGAGGGGTTCAGTTGGAGGGGTACTAAAGGGGCAAATTTAGAGCAGAATAAAGTGTACATCAACAGTGACAAACTCACTGCAGAGCAGATCTCCAAGTCCAAGGCAACAGGGGTGAAGCTCAGATCTGGTCAGATGAGTGCTTCACCTGTCTCTGTGTTAGCTAATATTAGCAGCTAACATCAATCCAAAACTACCAGTGTGACGGACAAAAGAGAGAGAGAGATCATTTGTTGCACTCTGCAAATCTTTTAGGAATCACAAAAACGAAGACAATGTTGAGACGATTCCAAAAGAAAATGTGGCTGATGTGTCACGAAGCTCGATGACCTAACTTCATCCAAGAGTGTGAGACAGGGGCCAGGAAACCCGCAACTGGTGCCAGTGAGTGTTCGGGGATACATGAGATGAGACCTCTGGAAATGAGAGAATGGGAAAAGAGAGACAGAGGAAGATAGAGAGACTTTCTTTAAAACACAATCTTACACACAGTTAACAACTTGTGATCAAGGGATTAGCCACCATTTTATTTACCCCAACATTAATCTAATCGCAATTACAGTATGACAAAAAACAATTAGTGTTGAATGAAGTGAAATCAAATTATCTATAGTGAGACAAACTATGAAGAGATCTGCGATACACTCATACATGCCTCCTACATAAAATGCATTTCCTGAAGAAAACGTGTGTTTTTGAAGTTGATGGCTAGTTGATGATCGCTTAGAAGTTGCTGTAGTACAATACAAAAAGGAAAGGAGGAAAGAAGGAAGGAAAGAATGATAGAAAGAAAGATAAAAATAATATAATAAATAAACTTTAATAAATAAAAATAAAAATAAACTTTTGATTTTGAAAGTCTTCAGCCCTGCAGAAGCCTGCCATAGTGTCATACTGTGGGAGTGTCTGCTCTGTTTAGTTAGTTCTGTCAGTTGGTTGTTTTCAGTCAGTCATGTTATTTGTAGTCTGTTTAGTATCTGTCTAGTGTTTTGGGCTCTGTCCTGTGTCCAGTATCAGTTATATAGTCTGTTGTGTTTTGAGTTATTGTTTTGTCAGTTCAGTATCTATTATTTAGTCGGTTTTGGTGCCATGTCTTTGTTCCCAGTCCTGTGCCTTAGTTCATGTCGTAGTATTTGCTTCTAGTTCTTTCTCTGCATCATTTTGGTTTAGTCTGCTCTGTACTTGGTGTTTTAGTTCTGTGTTCTCGTTTAAGTTTTGTCTGTTATGATCCCTGTGTTATAGTTGGTCGGTGTTTGTCTGTTTACATGGGTTTCTGTTATGGATTATTTTCCCTTCTTGGATTTTTTTCTGTTTGGATCACCTTGTATTTTGGACTCTGTAAGTGTGCTCGCCTTTAATTAATAAACCTGTTGAACTGTACCAGTCAGCCTACGTGTCCTGCATTTGGGTCCACGAGGCCGGGCAGACCAGGGGGGCGACAGAGTTCAGGAGGCCGTCCCAGAGGACGACCCAACGGGCCGGGCAGATCAGGGGCGCCACAGAGTTCAGGAGGCCGTCCCGGAGGACGACCCAACAGGCCCGGGCAGACCAGGGGGGCGACAGAGTTCAGGAGGCCGTCCCAGAGGACGACCCAACGGGCCGGGCAGATCAGAGGCGCCACAGAGTTCAGGAGGCCGTCCCGGAGGACGACCCAACAGGCCGGGCAGATCAGGGGGGAAACACAGCTCGGGAGGCCAACCGAGCAGGCCAGGGAGAAACCACAGTTCAGGAGGCCGACCCGAGGGTCGACCGAACAAGTCAGGCAGAGCAGGCAGGAGACTGAGATCAGGAGGTCGTGCTGGAGGACAACAGTCCACTGGCGAGATGGCTGGGCTGAGGTCCACTGGCGAGACGGCTGGGCTGAGGTCCACTGGCGAAACAGCTGGGCTGAGATCCACCGGCGAGACAGCTGGTGCCGGTCAGACCACCGACGGGGCATGAGGAACAGGAGTCAGCTGGACCACCAACGGAGCTTGTGCTGGTCAGACCACCGATGAGGGAACAGGAGTCGATCGGACCACCGGCGGAGCAGGTGCCGGTCGGACCACCGACGGGGCACGAGGAACAGGAGTCGGCTGGACCACCAACAGAGCAGGTGCCGGTCAGACCACCGACTGGGCACCAGGAACAGGAGTCGGCTGGACCACCAACGGGTGCTGGTCGGACCACCGACGAGGGAACAGGAGTCATTCGGACCACCGGCGGGGCACGAGGAACAGGAGTCGGCTGGACCACCAACGGAGCTGGTGCCGGTCGGACCACCGACGGGGCATGAGGAACAGGAGTCGGATGGGCCACCAACAGAGCTGGTGCCGGTCGGACCAGAGACGAAGGAACAAGAGTCAGCTGGTGATCAGGCTGGCTGCTAGCAGCGCTAGCAGGCCGGAGATCACGCAGGTGGGCAGGCAGGAGGCTAGCAGCGCTAGCAGTTTTGTGACAGGTTTTGATGTATTGTTTGCGAAAGCAGAAAGTTTGAAAAGAAAGAAAAAGACGCCTGACGCCACACAGAACAATGTAGATGCTTGAAGTCCCCAAAAATCTTAACGTCAAATGCGATAACTCAAAAAGTATAGATAACAAAAGCCGAGCTAAAGCCCAAAAGTCCCAAGTGTCTAAACATATTTAAACTTTGAATGAAGTCTCTCGCCCAAAGTATGACTAAATATGGAGGTGACAAAAACAGGTAAGTTTTTCTCTATAGACTTCCATTATGGAAAAACCTTAGCTAAAGGGTATAAAACGTATCAATGCCAAAAGTAATAGGCCCAAGTCCTGCAGAAGACAGCATGTTTTGATGTTTGAACAAAGTTTCTGTAAACCTGAATATGTTCAGAAAAGTTCAGTTTTTGATATTTGTGGAAACTGATGACCTCAAACTTTTTAAGCAGTGGTATAGTTTTTTTGAGTAAACCTTAACTTAAATATAATACTTAAATTTTTTTTTAAAACTTTAATTTCTGAACACTAAATTACATAGATTCACTGATGCTTATTAAAATCAAATTCCACTAATTGTGTGCACCACTTACACTGTGAAGAAAATCTCATAAATACGAATACAACTCCATTATTACAATTCAAGTTCAGTATCAAAACTTTAAACATCTTCTGTCATTTCTACATTTAAGGGGGCTTTCACACCTACCTCGTTTGGTCCGGTCTTTTTATATAACTGGGTTCTTCACTGGATACCATTGACTTCTGATAGTTCACATCAGATTTGTTCGAGTTCATTCTTAAGCCTGAGACAGTAGAAACAACACATCTAATTGCTTGTAAAATGTATCATCTACCAGTTGAGATGGTTAAAATTATCTAAGGTGACTTTAGGCCTACTTTGGAACCATAGACTGTATAAACTTGAAACTGACCTTTTTCTGTCACAATCATGGTCACAATTTGTGTGACAAGAAACAGAGAGGGGCCTTCCCTCAGAGACTATGGTGGTCGGTGTGGCAGCGACCACTATCTTTAGCACCCCTAGTGGTAGCGACCAGCGGTCGCTGTGGCAGCGACCACTATCTTTAGCTCCCCTAGTGGTAGCGACCAGCGGTCGCTGTGGCAGCGACTACTATCTTTAGCTCCCCTAGTGGTAGCGACCAGCGGTCGGTGTGGCAGTGAGCACTATCTTTAGCTCCCCTAGTGGTAGCGACCAGCGGTCGCTGTGGCAGCGACTACTATCTTTAGCTCCCCTAGTGGTAGCGACCAGCGGTCGCTGTGGCAGCGACTACTATCTTTAGCTCCCCTAGTGGTAGCGACCAGCGGTCGGTGTGGCAGTGAGCACTATCTTTAGCTCCCCTAGTGGTAGCGACCAGCGGTCGCTGTGGCAGCGACTACTATCTTTAGCTCCCCTAGTGGTAGCGACCAGCGGTCGCTGTGGCAGCGACTACTATCTTTAGCTCCCCTAGTGGTAGCGACCAGCGGTCGGTGTGGCAGTGAGCACTATCTTTAGCTCCCCTAGTGGTAGCGACCAGCGGTCGCTGTGGCAGCGACTACTATCTTTAGCTCCCCTAGTGGTAGCGACCAGCGGTCGCTGTGGCAGCGACTACTATCTTTAGCTCCCCTAGTGGTAGCGACCAGCGGTCGGTGTGGCAGTGAGCACTATCTTTAGCTCCCCTAGTGGTAGCGACCAGCGGTCGCTGTGGCAGCGACTACTATCTTTAGCTCCCCTAGTGGTAGCGACCAGCGGTCGCTGTGGCAGCGACTACTATCTTTAGCTCCCCTAGTGGTAGCGACCAGCGGTCGGTGTGGCAGTGAGCACTATCTTTAGCTCCCCTAGTGGTAGCGACCAGCGGTCGCTGTGGCAGCGACTACTATCTTTAGCTCCCCTAGTGGTAGCGACCAGCGGTCGCTGTGGCAGCGACTACTATCTTTAGCTCCCCTAGTGGTAGCGACCAGCGGTCGGTGTGGCAGCGACCACTATCTTTAGCTCCCGTAGTGGTAGCGACCAGCGGTCAGTGTGGCTGCGAACACTATCTTGCATGCCATTTTGCATGCCTGCGAGAATTGCATGCACCTCCAAATAATGCTTTTAAACTCTATAATATCCTTTATGGGGTTCATCAATGGTGATAAATGATTCAAAGTATATATTTTATGAACGTTTAGAGTTGTTAATATTTTATTACTCAGTAGCAGTAGTATTCATTGAGATTCAGCAAAAATATGCGGTGATAACCCCGTAATCAGTGTGCAGAGCAAAGTATCTGAAAAGGACATTTAAGAGTTGAATGTATAATTCGGCAGAACATATATACATACCATGATGAAGGCCTGCCATTTGGATCCACCTCTTTTCTCAGCACAAAGGAGCGGCAGGCATGCAGAACGTTGCACAACTGGGCAAGACGCCAACGGCAGAAACAGCTGATCAGCCGAGAGTTACAAATTCGCTACGTCACAACTTATTCGGAAAAACTGTTTCTATCTCCTATTTACTCTCTTTCGAAAAAGACAAAACCCCCTCAAGCGAGAGACAGTAAAAACATTTTTGCGAAATTAAGGAAAGACGCTGGCGGCAGAAAAAAACACTTTGGTGGCCACGGGCCCTTATGTTATTCAGCCCCGGGGTGCCAAGAGGCAAATAGCACTGCATTTTCTCTTTCATGGGAACTTTATACTTAAAGTAATCACAATGAGTAATCCCCGATTTTACTAAATGTAACGTTACCTGTAATCTGATTGTGTCTTTATTTTCTGTACCGTAACGGAATACAGTTACTTTTTTTGTATACTCATTACGTAATGCCGTTACATGTAATCCGTTAATGATAAAACCTACCAGCTGGAGTGTATGTTGAATATTAATATCAAGTTATTCTGCAATACTGCTTTTGTTAAAATACAAAACAACGGTTTAATAAGTAATTAGAAGAGACTTCTACAGTGCATTCTACAGATGAGATGTTTGATACCGAGGCGTCAACTTGTTTTACTTCAATTCAATTCAAATTAGCTTTATTGGCATGAATGTGTAACAACAATATTTCCAAAGCATCATACAAACTACATAAGAACAATCAACCCATAGATTTCATTAAACAAGTTATTAAAGCGTAAAGTACTTTAACAAAGCGTGTGTTGGCGCTTTATAAAAGACAAATTCCACGTGACCGATGACGTCCGAGCTTCGTACGTCATGAAGTTTTGGTGCCAAATAGGGTAACCAGACGTCCCGAAAATCCGGGACAGTCCCGAATTACGAGCAGCTGTCCCAACTCCTCTCCGGTTTGTCCCGAAAATTAGAACTAAAAGGATTTTGGCTGAATTCAGTGCCGACAAAAAAACCCAAAAAAACATAACATGTATTTTTGAACGGAAACAGTGGTGTCTTGAACACACAGTTGTGGATTTTTACTGCATTTTTATACCAAGGCTTTGTTTACAAACGTGTCGCAGCTGACACGGGTAACACCTCTGACACGCCCATCAAATGGTGAAGCCCACTGGGCAACGTTGCACAATGTCCTTCAATCCGAAAACAAATGGGTGCAAAACGCAAAACGTTTTGAGATTGGAATGGACTCGCCCTAGGTGTAGGATCTAGGTCAAAGTCCATTAGACAAGAAGGCGGCATTTGATCATATTTGATCCTCTATGATCTGATCCACCAAATCCCTCAACATAATGTGAAGAAGAAGCAGCAGCAGTGGGTAGGTAAACACAGCTCAGCTAAAGTTAAACATATGATGTTATTTCATAAATAAGTAGAATAAATCTTTTTAAATGAAAGTTAGTTATTGCAGTTGTTTAACTTATCAATCTTAACCCTTTCCACCCATTTAACCAATTACTTGCTTTACATTGCTATGGCAACCGGCAGCAACTGGCTAACGTCAGCTAACGTTAAACTTGTTTTTCATCTGTTTTTTCCGGTGTTCTGTCGCCGAAACACGTGTTACTTCTGACATAAATCATTGTAAAATGAAATGAGTCTTTTTTTATTTAGCATGGCCTCACTGTTATAAATGTTATAGACAAAATATCAGAAACGCCGCGATAGACTGGCGAACTGTCCAGGGTTTACCGGTTTGCCCCGCCTTTTGCCCGATGTCAGCTGGGATTGGCTCCAGCCCCCCCCCCCCGTGACCCTGTAAGCAGGATAAGCGGTTGACGATGGATGGATGGATGGAAAATATCAGAAACACCAGTCCATGTGATCCAAAAGGATCATACAGTTGCAACAAAAACTAAACATTATCATTTTTATGAAGGAAGGATTTATTGCAGAAATGTTGGATTAGACTGCATTAAATTTAGCTAGATGTACCTAATAAACTGGTAACTAAGCCTAAATACATTTATCATGACAATAAACTCTGCCCATATCACATGTTTGTGAGAAGTAGAAGGAATTACATATTGCCCATAATCACCTGACTTGAGAAAGCAGCTCTGATATTGGTGAGTCAGATAAATTATAAAATATTTTATTTAAAAAAAATCCACATTTGACGATGTTCTTGTTGAATGGGCTAATGGGAATTCTTTATATTGTTTGTTATATTTGCTCTTGCAGGATCAAACAGAGTATTGAGAGGCACTACAGCTGTCCAAGGTATGTTATCAATTTGCATATTTCTGCGTCAATTACTGGCTTGCTAATCAGACATATTGAGGATAAAAAAATACTACATTACTAGAACTGGAGCCAACAACATTTCACAGTGGATGACATTTTAACATGAAAGAAATTATTTTAGCCCTGACTTGAGACGTAGGAGGGATATTGTATTGTTTTAGAAAAGTGCATTAGTCCAGCTATGACTGTGAGATTTTATAATGAATATGTATATTTAGCAATTAAAAAGTGTAACAGATTTCTTTTAAACATTTCAGAATGATTGGCAGTGATCAAAAGCTGAGAAAACTGTAGATCTATTACAGCATTAAGTGCAAACAGTTTACACACTGTGGACTCTGTTAAAGGCTGTTAATTTATGATGAGATGGTTGAATGACTCCTTCATGGTTCATAAACTATTTAGTACCTGACTGAAATTCTGTCTCAAACCTGTTCAGACCAAAAATGGCACTGTTGAGAAAAAACACAAGGGTCTGTGTCGGTGTGGGAATGTTGCTTCAGATAGAAGCTAGATGATGAAATATTAGTTAGTTTAAAATATATTTGATTGGCTAACTCAATTCGTAGACACAGTCTTTCATTTTGATGCAGCAAAACCTAAGTCAGGTTAAAGAAATTTGCAGGATGACACTGCATTTTCTTTTTTTGTCAATGCAGTGGTCCATCTCCATTTCTCAGGTGTGTTTGCAGGTGTTTGCTGAGTTTCATTGCTTTGCAAATGTTGAACCTATGCAACCAATTCTACTGCGAGCTTGAGAGATACACACCACTACTGATTGCCCTGGACAGGCAGAAGGCCAAGACAGCTGAGGCCCTGCAGAGATCCTCAGGAGTTATGACCTTCAGGTGAGTTTAAGATTACCTTTGCAATAGCAACAATGTTGATCACATAATGGTCAGTCAATACAGATTGGGACCTCTCTACTATAATAGTGAATTGATTGAATTTGATGATGATATTGTCTTGTGATGACTAGGAGGATGATCAGTCGCCATACGGTCTACTGACAGTTGCAGAGACACAGAATCGTGGGTGAAAAGGTTCAAAACCCGAGCTGTTTTTGGGCAGTAAAACATACAGCTGACAAATAAAGTCGAAAGCGGACAAATAGCAGCCTGTATGTGTCTGAGAGATACTTAAAAGGGGGATGCAAGCTGGTGAGTGTGCAGCATTGTACAGGACAGAACTGTGGGTGCTTGTGCGAATCCACATCCCAAAATTGTAAACTGAATACTAACCCAATGAGGAAATAGTCGAATATTCGTGTCCAAAAATCTCTTTCATTGTCACGTTTAAGGTTATAGTTAGCTTCTATTTCTCACCCATTGTTTGAGTCACTGCGTTTGTGTACATTTGACTTGTCTTTAGGTAGTTGCAGCTGGATGGATTTGTTGTTATTGCTATCAATATTATTATTATTTTAGAATTACATTGGTAGAACTGTTACATTATATAGCTTGATGTGCTGTAAAAATATTTGTATAGTAATAATTATTCTGACTGTCAATCGAGGAACAACATGAGGTACACATGAGATGCCGTCCGACCCTCCATGCCATCCCTGTGAACCTGCTAGAGGATGACTGACTTCTTCAAAACCTGCAATGTAAGTACTCAGTGTACTCACAGAAATGTCAATATCAACGACAAGTGATATGAAATGTACTACAGGAAACCAACTTGAATGCCTCTTCCTGCAACTGACAGGTTTAAAGACATTAAAGGATAGATTGTTTTTTTTGTAGTCTATCTTAAAACAATGCTAAAATATGATGTGTACAGAGAAAAAGTTATTGTTGGCTATTATCATTCCTCATCTCTACTAAGCATCCCCTTCATAGGAATGGCCCAATTGTAAGAAATTAGGGACAAATCCATTATTTTTATATATATACACACACACACACACACACACACACATACATACACACAGTGGGTATAGAAAAGAATCACCCCCCTATAAAATAATCACATTTTGTTGCTCTGCAGCCTGAAATGAAAATGGACAGACACAGTTTTTGTTTCATTCAGCTGTATTTACAACTTATAACATCCAAGTGAAAGATATAATACCAACTTGTCAGAATTATTATTATTATTTTTTTTTTTTTACAAAAAACAGAATCAATGAGTTGGAAAAAGAATCACCCCCCTCCTAAAAATGACTTGTAAAACCCAACCAGGTGTAGTTAATCACCTTCTCAATAGCACACAAAGCCAATTGACTTTAAACTGTGATCAGCTGTGGTTGTCATAATACAAGAACTTAAGGACTCAAAGGCAGACTCGGAACAGTTCGAAGGGGTAACAAAGGGTTTTATTGAAAAGTGCAACGGAAGACTGGGTGGTTGGCTCCAACAGGGCAGAATGGAGAACACGGAGGAGGGGAGTTTGTCCAGGCAAGATGTGAGCAGAGCGGGGTGTGGCGTTCAGCAGAGTTCCCGGAGGTAGTGTGATCCTGGGCACAGAGAAAAACAGGTTAATCAAGGGAGACACAGAAATTACAAGGAATCTTACTGGAGTAGACAGTTGGCCTTGACACATGTACCACATGTGGTTAACTGACGATCTGGTTAAGAATGTGAGGAGGACTGGGGTTGAAATACTGCAGGAGCTTGATTAGTGGAATGAGGACCAGGTGCGCCGCTGGAGCCAGAGAGCGTAACCACGCCCAGACAAACACAGACAGGGAGGACAGACAGAAAACACAGGGAAGGGGGGAACAAAAGAACACAAGGTAGTGGGGAGATTCTGCAGTACCACAACAGTGGTCATTTTGATTAGCTCAGCATGAAACAAGCTTTTCCTGAAGCATTTCAGTCCTTGGTAGTGCAACTGAAGACAACAATCAACTATGGGTGGCAAGGCATTGTCAAAAGATCTCCGGGATAAAGTTGTGGACTGGCACAAGTCAGGAGATGGATACAAAAACATTTCAAAGGCTTTATCAGTGCCTAGAAGCACAGTGAAGTCTTTTATTAATAAGTGGAAGGTATTTGGTACAACACAGACCCTCCCTGGGTCAGGACGTCGCTCCAAACTGGATGAACGAGCAAGGAGGAAACTGGTCCAAGAGGCATACAGCAACTCTGAAGCAGTTGCAGGAATTCATGACAAAGACTGGTCATTGTGTGTATGTGACAACAATATCACAAATTCTCCACAAATGTGCCTTGTATGGGAGGGTTGCAAGAAAAAAGCCACTCCTCAAGAAAGGCCACATGCAGTCATGACTGAGCTTTGCCAAAACGCACCTTGAAGATTCTAAGGCCACGTGGAAAAAGGTGTTATGGTCAGATGAGACTAAAATTTAATTGTTTGGCCTCAACGCCAAACGATATGTCTGGTGAAAATCCAATACAGCTCACCATCCAAATAACACCATTCCTACAGTAAAGCAAGGAGGTGGTAATATGTTATGGGGTCGTTTCTCTGCAGCAGGGACTGGAGCACTTGTCAGGATAGAAGGAAAAATGGATGGGGCAAAATACTGTCAAATTCTTGAGGAAAATCTGCAGCTCTCTGCCAAAAAGTTGTCAATGGGAAGAAGATTTACCTTCCAACATGACAATGACCCAAAGCACACAGCAAAACTGACCACACAGTGGTTGAAGGAGAAAAAGGTGAATGTCATTGCATGGCCTAGTCAGAGCCCAGACTTAAACCCCAATGAAAATCTGTGGAATGACTTGAAGACAGCTGTCCACAAACGGTCACCATCAAATTTAACTGAACTTGAGCAGCTCTGCAAAGAAGAGTGGTCAAATATTGCAACGTCTAGATGTTCAAAGTTAGTAGAGACATATCCCAACAGACTAAAGGCTGTAATTAAAGCAAAAGGTGGTTCAACAAAATGCTGAAACCAGGGGGTGATCCAACGAAGGTTAAAATCAAGGGCAACTGGACTTGGTTGAAGATACTGGAAGATGTTTCGTCCCTCATCCAAAGGACTTCTTCAGTTCTGACTGACTGGCAGGGAAACTCAGCTATTTAACCACAGTGGGGTCGTTGGCCAGGGTCATCGATACCGCTGGTTCGTTAGTGTTCCTGGTTGCTGTGACAACAGTCGTTAGGACTACCGGTGGCCAAGACTGAACGACCATCGTTGGTATCTTCACCTGAGGCCAATAGGTTACGTTTGTTGAGTTTCCTGGGAAGTGATGAAAGGACAGCATTGTAAGTGGGGGATAAGTGGTGGCGTAGATCCCCTCCCCTGTTCAATGACGGCTTCTCAACCCTGGTGTAGATGGCTTCCTTGATACCTCTTTCAAACCATCCATCTTCTCTGTCTAAAATGTGCACCTGGTGGTCCTCAAACGAGTGTCCTCTGTCCTTCAGATGTAAGTAGACTGCAGAGTCTTGACCTGAGGAGTTGGCCCTTCTGTGTTGAGCCATGTGTTTGTGTAGTGGTTGTTTAGTCTCCCCAATATACAGGTCTGTGCATTCCTCACTGCATTGGACCGCATACACTAGATTGCTTTTCTTGTGTTTGGGTGTGCGGTCTTTGGGGTGTACCAGCATCTGTCTTAGTGTGTTCTTGGGTTTAAAAAACACAG
>NC_060168.1:7524765-7572509 GCF_021292245.1 Micropterus dolomieu | reverse complement strand
AGAACCACTCCTTTATTGGGGGTGTCTTGCTAATTGCCTATAATTTCCACCTGTTGTCTATTCCATTTGCACAACAACATGTGAAATTGATTGTCAATCAGTGTTGCTTCCTAAGTGGACAGTTTGATTTCACAGGAGTGTGATTGACTTGGAGTTACATTGTGTTGTTTTATTTAGTGTTCCCTTTATTTTTTTGAGCAGTGTATATATATATATATATATATATATATATATATATATATATATATATATATATATATATATATATATATATATATATATATATAGATATATAGATAGATAGATATAAAATTATTGCTGCTACAGTCTTACAGTATTTGGTCTGGTATGACCAGTAGGTTATCGTGCCTAATGTTAGCATACTTCACATAAATATTGGTGTGTGCCATGCTACTTAAGCCATGTTTCCACTGCGTTTCTCTTTCCAAGGAACTAAAAGGTTCCTTCAGCCCATTGTTGTGTGCGTTTCCACAGCGGCCTAAAGACCGGCAAATGAACTGGCTGTTCGCTGTAAACACACCACTGCACGCTGGCTGCTTTTTCCAAGCATTACATTTAATGCCGACGTACGATCTCATCGGCGAGTCTTGTTGATTCACTGTTGATTGTAATTTATTGGTTTGCAAACAACAGTGGCAAAGAGAGGAGCTGTCATAGAAAAACACCCGCCATGCTGATTTAAAGCCAGTTGCCTCTACTCGTCCATTCAGAAATTCACTGTAAGGCAATTTGGTGATTATGTTAATTGTTCATTTGACTTAAAAAAGACAACGGTATCAGTAGATCTTGTCATAATAGGAAAATCTAATGCAAATGCTTCTGCAGTCACATTGACATAGGCAGTTTGTTGAACAGATAAACCTGTGCTTTAGCGTTGCAGAAGTGAGTTGGATTAAAAGTTTCTGGTGAGTCAGTGGGTAGAAAACATAATGTTGTCAGTATGACCTTGAAAGCAAACACACCACTCTATTCAACATATTTATTGTTGTTATTAATTGTTGTCTCGCTGTCTTTTGCCTCTTTACATGGAAACACAAGTTAGCGTGTGTTCATCTCAAAGCAGGAGGGGTACAGTATATGATGCGAAGATCAAACATAGGTCCAGTGCAAAAAAAAATAAAACAAAGTAACAAAATGATCAACTTTATAATGGTACAGGAATGAAGGAGAACATATATATTCTTAAATATGTATCTATATAATATTTGGTATATGACCTCAACTTGTCTTTACAATCCACAATTTATGCAAACTGAAAAAGGCTCATCATAATTTCAGCCATTCTCTTTCACATCCTCACTTTCTCCCCATCATAACCATCACTATCTATACATTCTCAATCCACATATGCAGTTTGGTCTCGCTATTTGCTCTGACACATAAAATGATTTTACACTCAACAACTTCTTCCCCCACTGTTATTTTGAAATTGACTTTTTAATAAGAAGGATTATTGGATGCTACAGTAAAAAGCCACTTAAAGTTGTGCATCATCCATCATCTATTACCTGACACCTGACTCAAGCCACCAACTACCTCCTCCAACTCTATCCTTCCTTCAATTGCAGACTGAATTCCTTCTCATTGGACACCTGCTCCATATCTACCTCAACCTCCCACACAAACACTTTCTTTATAACCGCATAGCTCATCCTCAGACTTTTGCTAAGCAGGCTGAAAAATAACAGCTGTAGCGCTTACCCCAACACTGTCACTTTTGAAAGAAGAGATATTCCTCCTATTACAAATTAAAAACTGAATTAATAAACAATAAAACGCACCCTTGATGAATTCAGTTCATCAATAAAGGTGGTTTGCCTCCACCGACTTGGTCTGGTATTACCGCTTATAGTGGCTAACGGTAGCTAATGTTATTGAACTTTGAATGGATATGGCTGTGTAACTGACATTACTTGTCCTTACTAGTCCACTGACTTTGGCTCTTTTCTACCAGTGCTACAGTTACGCTATGTTTTAGCATTGACCTTTATCCCATAACCTATACTTGTAGCCACAGTTGGGCACACACTTTAATGTAACATAACAAATCTTATGCAACAAATTTGAGCTGCTTTGTATTAGCTTTCATCTGCATCATACTTCATCCCACCTCACCAGTCAGCAACAGCCAGGGTTTGGCCAACTGTTCATCAGACTCTAGATACTCTTAAGTTGGTAAATTATGGCAAATGAATTTGATGTAATATAGATGGGTAATGTCATGTTATAATGGAAAGAATCAGATACGCAGCAGTGAGTGCAATTTTGCTTGAGCATCTCAACTGTCACATTTCTGATGATGTAACTAAATAAAAAGATATACAGATGTAGAAATAGAAATACTTTCCCACCCCAGCTAATCCAGTGACACAAAGAAAAATAAAACATTTCCTGTATAGGCTGAAAAGTCATTCAACAGGCCTTGGGGTGGAAGGACAGATCTGAGATGGGAGAAACAGAGACGATGGAAAGCTATAAGAGAGACATTGGAACAAAAGGGCCAGAGAACGTTAACAGAGAGCAAGACAGATGTAGATGGGCAGAGGAGGGGAGATTTCAGCAAAAGACGCAGAGAGAATGGAAAGGCAATGGTAAGAAGAGACGTGTTGACTAGTGAGAGAAAAAGAGTTGAAGAAGTGAGTCACTGAGGGCCTGAAACAGAATCTCTCATCATCTTAAAAAGTGGAAGGTGTAGGCGAAGTGCATTGATCTCTCGCTCTCATTAGTGCTACAGCTACAGTCAAATGTTCAGCACAGGAAGACATGGTGCATGGGAATACGGAGAAGACTAATAACCCACAAAAGTGTCCTCATTGTGTCTCAATAATGTCTGTATATATTAGTGTGTGTTTGTGTGTGTGTGTGTACGTAGCGCATTATTAGGTATGGCCGTATGACACTGGCTCTAGATAGCTTGAAGCAGAACTGCTTTCTATCTTGTTTCTTAAAGCAGGATGAAGAATGATGCAGATAAAACATGATGTTATATGTCAAACATATCAAATAGGCACATTTAGGGTAATATTTGTGGATATAATACACATGGAATAATGTAGAGAAAGCAAGCTAAATATGTTAACCTTTGTTCTGACCTCAAACTTGACAGTATGAGGACAGAAACCTGTTTTATATACTTCCATATATCACTCATTAAAAAACAGGATTCATGAATTTGCCAAATTATAACTCATCCGATAAAATCTATCAAGGTAATGTAAGTACAAAACAATGATAAATCAGTGGTACTCAAAGATAAACATTATTGCTTTTTCCGAACTTTGCTTTGTAATTAAATCAATTAAATCAAATTGACCGGTCTAAAGACTGATTTTAAAAAAAGAAAAATTTGTTAACTACTGCTTAATAGCACCACGTGCAGTGTTGCTAACCAGACATCTGCCACGTGCATTTCTGTGCACATCTAATCAGCCTGCCCGAGGAAATCAAGGCGGCTGAGTCAGTGAACTCTTTTAAGTCCCTTCTTAAAACATACTTTTATAGGAGAGCTTTTCCCGATCTTATTTGACTTTATTTTATCCCTTTTATTTTATTCTATTTTACTTATTTTATATTTATCTTAAACGTGTATTTTAGTCTTTTCAATGGTTTCTTGCTTTTATCTTGTATTGTTTTTGTATTATTGTCTTTTGGGTGTTATTGTCTTTACACTTGTTAAAGCACTTTGTAACTTGTTTTTGAAAAGTGCTCTACAAATAAAGATTATTATTATTATTATTATCTATGATAGAGAGTGCTGGATAGTGGAACAGGTTGGCTACTGTACATTGTCTATGTGAATGTAAGTCAGAGCTGAACACATGCTGGAACCACTGTGTGGCAATGTCTGGACTAGTTCTAGCGTGGTCTCCTGTCCCGTTTGGACTCTGATGGCTGGGGTCTTAATCAGGAACCTGGCCAAAACCTGCCAGGGCTATGCCAGCCACGATATATGAGCTGACCACAAGCTAGCACAGGGCCTTCTAAATAATATTCACATATACAGTAAATCTAAATGCACATATGTCTCAAAACATTTTTGCCAATTTTATATTTTAAACACGGTATGTGAACTATAGTTTCACTATTTTTTTTTATTTTTTATCTCATATGAGAACTGTACACAGGTGGTTAGCTGTGTACAAAGAGAAAATATGACACTATCTACGTAGAGAGGGGCTTGCTAGTTAGCCATATGCTAACTAGTTACAAATGTTAACTAGACAATTTTGTAGTTCTGTAACTATTTGGCCCAAGTTATCCTATGTTAGCAAGCAATTCTACGTCTGTTAGCCTGTTCCATTAGTTTGCAATCCTGTATTTCTGTGCACTTCAGCCATGTTAACTAGCTTTCTGGTCTGCTCTCTCAGGGAGAAATAACAACTACTCCACTGAAACAAATACTATAAGATATTCGGAGACAACTTAACAATAAGACAGAAAGTTCATTTTTCCAGTTTAAAATATTCTCACAGAACCAGCTGCAATATTTCTATCAAGTCCATTATAAAAACTAAAACTCAGAGTATCACTGTACTGTATATAAAACATTTGGCGCAAATTTTGATAGCCTCAACATTCAGAGTAAATATAATATAGTGGATAATGTAGCACAAAACCCAACTAAGATAGCAATTTGAGCAAAATTCAAGGAAGGAATGAAAAAATGGTTTAATAAAAATGGATGAGAAATGGATAAATTGCATAAATTCACATTTGAAGGTAAGAACCAATTATTTCTTCACTTAGCACTGTCTAAAGCGTACACGCTATTAAATATATGAACACTAGTAACATTAAATTGCATACATTTTGTTGAAATTTAGCTAGACACAGCATTCCTGGGAGATTTTTCATGCCTCCATCTGTCTGACATGTTGGTCTAGTTGGTGTCTTTTGTATAGTATTTAATAATATAAATTTTGGTTTAGAGAAACATCTAATCTCTTTAGTCAAATAGTTCTGATTTGTGAATTATCTTACACAGTTGGATTCAAGGTTTGGTTTCATGCTTTGAAGCTAATTGTTTAAATGAGGAAATATCAAGGAAAACAGAGCAAACACTAAACCACAAGGCATTTTCACTTTTTTCAGCCCAGTTCATTGCATCTCGTCAGATCTGGGCTCAAATCATTTCTCAAGGTGACCCATCTAAAACAGGTGTGTCCCATGGTGGGCAGTGTAGGAAATACTGATCCAGAGCCAAAGGCTATCAGTTATACCTTCATTACTGACTATATAATGACTTTGAATGTTTCCACTTTAAACCAAAAAAGTAATTGAGGATATATTAAAGAAAACATGTACAAGGTGGCCATTGTGCAAAGAGCCTGACACGTCAGTAGAAAATCAACCACAAAACAGAATTCACATTATTTGATCTTGTACACGGCAGCCAGGTTGGTAAAAGTGAACAACTTCACTGTCAGTAGCTTATGTTCACGCTCACAACCACAATACTTTCAAAGATCAAGGAAATAACACATATGAACTCTGTTCTGGGATGGACTTTCACATTCATAAGCCTTGAATTCTGTACACACAAATAAAGGATGGCTTCTCGATTATAAAACATTTAGAAAACAGTGCATCTTACAAGATTATATACATCCTAAGCTGTACAAAACAGATGCAGGAAAACATTTCTACTCTGTTACTGTGGAGTTCTATTGTACATTAACTGCAATTCCTATAGTGAAGTACACAGGGCTCTTAAGGTGTTATGTTTAATGATTAGAAGATTACGTCTGGACCTGTGATGGAGTGAGTGCTCAAACTGGGACCTAAGAAGACTGTACTGTATTAAGACTTTGTTAATAAAAACCCTAACCAACTACTTTTTAATGAAAAGTGCAATTCTGCATGTATTCCAAGAGATCTTTTTTTTGCCTAACTGGCGACTGATTTCACATTACGCAGAGAGCAAATTTGACTTTCAGCTCATAATTAGGGACAGAATGACCTAATGAATAGTCTGAAGTCTGTGAAAATATGTCTTCACGGCAGTGATTCAATTCTGACATTTGTCATTATTATAAGATCCCCCCGGATAGAATATTTACAGCTAAGGATATAGTTAAACATAACTGACTGAATCGATGTTGTGAAGGTTGTTATACTGGATTACTCTCACCCTCAGGCAAGAAAAAAGGAAACTGATCTTTTAATAATATAACATTTGATAATGCGTAATATAATACTGTCTAGTAATGCTTCATGGCAATCAACAAAATAAGGATTCAGTACAGTAAGTGACTAATTTGTTTGGGTCCTTGATGTCCACTTACAGCAGTGAAGAAGAAAACTAAACACTAGTAAAGGCCTTCATAAATAACACTGCAGAGGTACTGGAGACAGATGTCACTGTGGTTTTTGGATCTCGACATTGTTTAAAGAAAATCCACAGGATAAAAAGGCAAGCAATAGCACAATAAAATGCGGAATGACATACAGTAGACGCCCTGCTTTGTCCACACCCAGTCTGTGAAATGCCAAGATGATGTTGATGGAGTGAATGAGGTTGATGAAGGACTTCTGTTCTTCTAATTTCACTCCTTTTAACACAGAAGCTGCTTGCATGAAGACCAGACAACAGAGATGCAAACATTACTTATAATCTTGGAGATTAATAACGCACGTATAAAGACTTGACTTCATCGGATGAAAAGGAAGCAGCTGATCCAGTAATGCATCACAGCCGGACGCTGTTAAAGCAAATATGAGTGACTAACTGATATACACATAATTAGCAGAGTAACTGATACAACGGAGTCCTTTAAAACGGAAAAAAATCAAAGTGATCCAGGAGCTGAATGTGGACCAAACTAAACGGATTTGTGTGGTCTCCAGTGCTGACAGATGAGAGGAAGGACTGGGATCTTGAGGCCAGATGTTGCCCGATGATGTGGTGATGCTGACACTGCTAGTTGTACCTTTCAATGCGTCCGTGGATGGTTGAGGTGGCAGTCAACTACATTCCGAATTTTAGTTCCAGATTTTTGTGTCGGAGCTATTATTCAGGCTTTAGAATTCAAGGACGGACTGATGGATACAAGCAGTTTCACTGCGGCCGGAGTTATGATCAACTCAACTGTGCGCATTTACATGGAAACTAACTAAATACTCCAGGTGATCCAGGAGTATTTAGTTGATCTTTTCATGGTGTGTCCACTATCCATGAACATCGGCCAGCACAAATATAAATAGGCATCACTGTGCAAACAGAGTAATGAAGGGAGACACGACCAGTTGATCCCAGAGTAACAGGTCCAGTTGTTACCAGTTGAACAGTGAGTTCTGTCCCAGAGTCATGAAGTAAATCTGACTGCTGCCTCCTGACTGCACCGAGGCAAAGAAGACCTGCAACAAGAGAGAGACACAGGTTTAGGAATTATATTTTACATTTACAGTATTTTCATTAATACACCTTAGTGTGGCTGCATTAGTAGGTTAGACTGTTCGACACAGACAAGTACTGTGGGTGGTGTGAATCTGACTTACTGTCACATTTTGATAACAAAAAATTGTTAACTCAAGGTTTATATGTATAAAATGGTGGGAAATGGAAATAAAAATGAGAGACATTGTTTTTAGTGTAATACAAAAGATACATGTATTAAAACAAACTGTTTACTATGCAGTAATACCTTAAACAGAGCTATGATACTTAGTGTTGATAGTAAATTAGGTATTTGTAGTTTTTACAAAGTAAAATAAACTTTAAATACCCTTATAATACTATATATAATACTCCTTTAAATACCCTTTGCCTGATATTAGATTTAAAACTAACTGACAAGCTGAACAAGCTGGAAAATTACTCAAACCAAACCAACCAAGCTAGACTTAAACTATATTGTTTATTAATGGATATCTATCTTTATTAAAAGAGCATGACAGGAAATTAAATGTTCTGGGTCATAACATCACATCTGCATTATTAAATGGAAGAGAAGAGGGAAAAAAAACTTTTAATAACATGTTTTAATGAATGTTTATGTACATCTAAGCTTCAAACTTTAAATGAACGACTTGATGTGCAAGTGACTTACAAGAAAAAAAATAAAAAAACTGATACTAATGCAGAATGCATCCGATTGGCAAAACATTAATACTTTACAGCTGTGACCATTAAGAACTTGTGTTGCTAGTTGCTAGTTTAGAGTTTAACTTACCTTGTCATTCCTTTCACACAGGAACTTGAGCTTCTGGGCCTTTTTGTGCATGAAAACTCCCTCCAGGTTCCCCGTGTTGGCAGACCTCAGCTCTATGGCCTTTTCTCCCCAACCCATCACCTGGTTAGACTGAAGGTAGGCTAGAGAGAGAGAGGGAGGACATGGGAGGGCCATGGATATGAGGATACAGAAATAAAATAAAGATGGCTATAAACTGTAGGAAAAGTGTGTGTACACAGCGTTTCCCCATAGAGTGATGTGACCGTGCCTGTGGCGCATGCGCGGGGGGGTGGGGATATTGCATGAACACTCATGTTGAGTAGCAGCTATGTACGGCGTGCAGCTGTATTGTAACGTTAACATAGTTATCCTTATTAACTAGGCTCCTTACATGGGGGTCAGAGATTGACAGCGGTGTGTTAAGAACAGACCGACTAACTTAGTCTTAGTTTTGGACACATTTGTGCTGAGCAAATATGCGCTGCAGCTCTACTATCAAATACAATTTTACCAATTTTAAATAGTAAAACAAATAAGTATGTGGTGGTCAGAGTTGATATTGTGGCAGGCCAGCACAAATAGTCCAATGTATGGGAAACACTGGTATATGAGTAAATATATTCCCTATGGGCAGAGAAGTTCCTTAGGCTAGAATACTGACTACAAGACCCAACATGCACACACTCACACATATAGAATCACTACCATCTTATTTTTAGTCCCCCTGTCCCAAATCTGTCTTTGTAGAATCTGGTTCAGGGTAACTTCTTAGTGCTCAGGACAGCTGCTGATCTAGAATCAGTTAGTCAGACACTATAATGAAAGTGAGCAGTAACTTAAGTTGTCGAAGTGATTCATATCTCAGTTTGTGAATGTGTGAATGTGTCATTGTTACAATAAATGGGCAAATCCACAAAGACACACTGTTTATCTGGCAGCAATGTATAGAAAAATACACCTTCGTGCTTTTGTTGTCATTTCATGTGCATTTAGCAATATGTGTTGCCCTTGTGTCTGTGTGTGTACGAGTGAAACGTACCGACCGACGCAGGCATCTCTCCCCACTGCAGCACCGTATCCTTGGTGATGCGGCCGTAGGTGTCGATGTAGACGCCCTCGTCTTCGTAGCAAACCAGAACCTCAGTTCCAGCACTGTTTGGCAAAATGATGATGGCATGTGGATGAATGGAGCCCTGGATCTATGAAACAAACACACAGTAAACAAAGATGAGGTTTCATCATCAAACTGAAGTCCATGACTGAGGCTCCATCTACACTGCACTACGCTCCATTTTAGTTTAAAAACGGAGTTTTAAAACAAATACGGTCTCGGTCCACACCAGCGTTTAAGCTGCGTATCAGAGCTGATCTCTGTCTATATTAAAATGACTGAAAACGCACATGTAGTGGCCGTTCACGTACACTGGGCATACGCATGCCGGTGTAAACATGAAGCAGATGGTCTATTCTGTAGTTACAGAAGATTTGGCGAAAGAATAAACAACTACAGACGAAGAACCACACCAGATTTTATTTTTCATAGCTAGAACTGTTACTGAATTTAACACGGGAGTTAAAAGCGGCTGTGGCAGCGGAAAACTGGGACTGGGAGTCATCGCAAAGCGACATACACAGCACAAGTGTAGGCGTTATTTGCACGGTACAAATTATTTTAATAAAATTACCAAGTCAAAATCTCTATCAGTAGCATCGTATTTCTACTTTGCATGACTTATGAGACCCAATCAGAGAGCAAAATGTGAGCGTCTGCGTAATCATTTCTAGAGTCCTCCGTTGTTGCCCATCCGCACTAAAATGCTCTCCAGAGTTTTAAAACAAAAAACAGAGTTGACAGCGTTTTCAAACTTCTCCGTTTTAAGTCTTCGTTTTTGCCATTTTAGTCTGGATGGGAGGTGCAAACGTAGCAAAACATTTTAAAACGAGAACGCAGTAGTGTGGATGGAGCCTGAAGTAAAAAGCTCATTTCAATATGAATGTCAGTGGCATTGTACAGAAGGTGACTAACCCCCCCAAATAGTCAAATACTCTCCTAATTCTTATTAATTATATAAAACTTCTTGACAGTATACCAGCTCAACAAGTCTTTTGCATGACAGCACTTCTGCAACACTCATCTAACAGAGATTTCACCCAGCAACCACTATCTAAGCTGAACTCTCTCTAACCAGTTCAGGAACACATCAGATACATTCATCTCTAACCAGTTCAGAAGCATTTCTCTAACAACAGCTCACATCTAAACAAACAGGGAATCCTCCAGGAAAAAAGACAAACAAAGTTAGGCAGTGTCTCATGCTTTGCTACAATAAGTGGGTAATTCTAGTTTGTGTGAACGAGTTTCATACATTACCAGAGTGTGAGCCACCACAATCCTCAGCATCAGAACAGGCATCCACAGACGCAACGCAATCTTAATCCTTTGCCTTGGAATCAGCATTGTTACATAGTTTGCAGGCAACAATGGAAGATGCTTGTGTGTGCGTGTGTGTGTGTTTCTTTAAGTGGGTGAGCGGTGCATTGTGTGTAAGTGTGTGCTTTGGCTTGTGAATATGTGAAGTGATGAGGAAACAGAAATCTGTGTTGTGAGTGTATGCGTCTTACAGTGGATGCAGATGTGTGAGTGTTTGTTTGAGGATGTGCACATAAGAAGAGAAGAGGTGTATGTGTGTGTGTCAGATTTCCGATATACAGCTACGAAGAAAGCCCGGGAGTGTGGAGTGTCCTCAAGAGAGCTCAAAGACAGTGAACTATATGGATGTCTAAGTGTAAGTGAGTGGGTTTAAAACCGCTCTGTAACTGAGTGTGTGTGTGTGTGTGTGTGTGTGTGTGTGAGAGTGTTGAAAGTTTGACTGTATATGTGAGAGAGAAAACGAAAAAGGGAGAAAGAGGCTGGAGAGCTGAAATGATATCGCTATCGCAGCAGCAGCAGTATAAGGCACCGGTGTAGTAGGCAGCTGTGTGCACACTTGCTTAATATACCAGAGGAGCAGTGAGATAGAGGGAGAAAAAAAACATCCTCTCAACAGAAGCAAGAATAGGTCAGGGGACACACACACACACACACACACACACACACACACACACACACACACACACAGAGTTAATGATCGCGAGAGAAGAAGGACAGAAGGGGGTATATTTTTAGAGCTTATTTCTCTTGTCGTATGTTAGTCTCTCTGCCTCTCTAGCTCCAACTCCCCAATGCTTATAGAAAGTAGCACACATTAAGGATGGTTGGGGTTGTGTGTGTGTGTGTGTGTGTGTGTGTGTGTGTGTAAGAGTGAATGAGCGAGAGAAAGGTGTTGAGAACATGACTGAGAGACAGAACAAAACAAAAACTCTGAATGAAGAATCTTTTGCACAAAGCAATAATGAACAAGACAGTTCCTTCATCCTGATTAATGTTATGGTATATACATACATATATATATATATATATATATATATATATATATATATATATATATATATACACACATACATATTAACACACATGTCTAGATCCATGGATGTAGTCTATTAGTAGTCTACAAACTGCATTACCTCCTCACTGTAAACATGTAATATATAAATTATCCAGTCACAAAGGTCCTCAGGTTGATCTCGGCTATGGCAAAGATCCAAAATTTGACACTGACTTTGACGCCATAGTATCACAAAATGATTGAAAGATCGTTCTGTAAATCATTAAACCATAGAAACCAGAGGAACCTTGCTCCCTGCTCCAGCCGCTCACACCATATGAATGGCCAGTATGTGAAAGAATCTGGTGAAGTCCACAGACAGTACGACGACTGTGGACATGCTGGTTCTACTTTAAACTGCGTAAGAAAACAGGCTAAAATGTTTCAAAGTTTAAATACTCTGTCATATCCTGAGCCTCAAATCTCTCTAGTTCCTGATGAAAGCATATTAAATAGAATGTGTCAGAATCTGAAAGTGAATGACTCACCAGCGGGCTTTACTTGCCCACATACAGCAGAGGAGAGGGAAAAGAGTGATCTGCTCTATCTCTAATTGTACCAGCAGTGAGCGATTTGTTCACATTCAAAGACCCAAATGAATTTGCACAAACCTTTTTGGAGCTGAAGTTTTACAGACTTCCATAAGTCATTTTACCTCAAGCAAGTTTGCATCTTGGAAATACAAATGCACAAATATTACCAACATATTTCTTAATGCTGTGGAAATGTTTGATTTGTTTAGCCACAAGAGCAGTCAACCCTCATATTCACGAACTTGCTAACTGGGGCATGAAACGTCAGGACCCTGTTGAAAGTGAAGGAATTCTTTTTTCCTCTTTCTTTCTTTCTGCAAATGAAGTGCATTTTTGGCAGCTTAAATATGCTCCAAAACTCACCAAAGTTTTTTTTTTGCACAAAATTCAAGTCACGCATCAGCGTGACAAAATGGCTCACTAGCACTCCAAAATTTATGACATTTTTGTGGCAAATCAATCATGTCAAGTGGGAACCTCCGGGTCTGTAAAGGGAAGCGAGTGAGTCCCTTAAACCTGCATTCTCTCTAAAGGCCAGCAGGGGGCGACTCCACTGGTTGCAAAAAGAAGTCTGGTTCCGCATGATGTTCATTTAGTAAATTATGGTCCCATTTAGGGGAAAATAGACCATAAAGCAGGAGATGCTTTAGGGCGGGACTACCTTGTGATTGACAAGTCGCTACAATGGCAACCTGTCAATCAGGCTAGAATGACTCATATCCATTGCACTGTGTACATTTAAAGGTTCAGTGTGTAATATTTAGAAGGACCTACTGACAGAAATGCAATATAAGATCCATAACTATGTTATCAGTGGTGACCCACCGTCAAAAAAGTTATTAGCAAGAAGCCTAGCTAACTAGTGGTTTACAAATAAAGTTGATTATTATTATTGTTATTAGTAGTAGTAGTATTACAATATTCACTAAATGTCATAGCACCACCTACTGGCAACAAGAAGTTAGCATTGTGTAAAAATCAGCATTTGATTTACATAAAATTTTCAGTGTCGTCCACACTTCATGTCCTGGTACACAACATTTGATTAGCGGGTGTTCTGTAGCACCATAAAGGAGACACAGGAAGTGTCTAAAGTCTAAATCCTTCATGAGGCTTCCAAAATGCATGATAATTCAGACCCGCATTGATGACCTCCAGCAGCAACACACGACGTGCATCAGGTCACAAGGGCCCGTCCAACGCTGATTGCAACATTACTTTTTATTTTGTTGCTAATTAGCGCTTAGCAAAGTACAACTGAGGCTGATAGGAAGTTCATTAGCTTTCCAGGTATTTAAATACGTTACTGGACAAATTTACCTGATTATGTTGCCAGAGGAAAAGTTAAGGGGTTACCAAAGATTGAAATGTAATGGGAAAGTTGTTTATTTCAGTGTGGATCAAAGTTGCCATTGTGTAATTGTTTACGGCAAACTATAGTGTTCCTATCTGGATTAAGTATTTTCCAAAATCACATCTAATACAAACAAATAAATATTGGAATGCAGACAAAATCGTCTTTTGACCAAGGCCTCATGTGATCAACTTCTACAATTTAGCGGAAAGTTCAAATGCCAAATGAGGGATAAAACAGTGTCTTAATAGAAATGTGAACATTAGTCACAGCATTCTGTCATCAGCTCAACCTGCCCACGGACTGAACAGAGAGAGAGAGTGAGAGAGAGCGATTGCAAGGGTAGTTTGGTAAATGAAGCAAAAGAGAAAATAAAAATGAGGAGAAAATGAGCAAATGAACAATGCCACATTAGATGAAAGAGTGGGAGGTGGAAAAGAAGAGAAGGATTAAAGAGGAAGAGAAAAGTGTTTGACAGCTGTGGTCTGGGTGGGAGGAGAGTGGAGGGAGGTGGAATGAGGAAAACAGGAGAAATAAAGGAGACCAATGACTGACGTCTGCAGTCTTTGAGTGGGAGGAGGAGGGGGAGGAGTGCATCCTGAGAGAGAGAGAGTGGAGGGAGATGGCTGAACAGAGAGATACACAGCTGATAGACAGAAAGTAAAGTAAAATTCAGGTATAACAGAGAGCTACAGAGATAATGATACCTAAATCATGTACAACCTCAGAGATCTCTAAACATTTAATAAAGCATTTGCATAAAAAAAAATCTATATTTGTAGGCTTTACATAAGCAGTTGCGTGATTTTTGGCTTTTCCCCTCTCCTTTATTGAGTTATATATCTTTTTTGTGCATGTAATAGGTTTGCAAAGTGAAAAAGCCCAAAGTCCAGCCCAAAGGGGGTTCCCATCTCCACAGAAAGCTCTGCTCTGAACTGCTTGAAATCAGCTCGTTTGTAGATTCAGCCCTTCACTTCCTTTACCACTTACATCACAATGAAAAGGCGTCATAAAGCTTTACAAGCGGCTAGCGGGGTCAGACACGCCCTCAAACCAAGCTAGTCTGAGCGGAGGCCCTTTGGCTCGACTCGCCTTTGTTTGGTTTTCCATTGTAGAAATGTTGCACCTGTACCTGCTTCCAGGCACTGTTTTTCGTATCACCTCACCTCCTTCGAGGTTCCATGCCAGCTGAGGGATAATAAATTGTAACATGAAAACACGACAGACAGACTGCATCATCATTGCTGCACCAGACAGAGGCCAGCAACAGAAAGTTTTATATATTAATAATATTATTATATATAATAATAATATATTAATATGAATATTGTCGGAGTTGAGGAGGCTCCGCAATTGGCTGCGGGGGAAGCCTGCGCCAACCCGCGGGAGGAGCGTGTGAGGCCGGCCAGCCGCCCGCTCACAGAGCCCTCTGCTCCCGCCGTCACACAGACCGCTGCAGCAACAACGGCAGAGGAAAACACAGCTGGAAGCTTTTCATACCGCTTATCTGTCTTTACATTCTGAGGAAGGTTGAAACATTTTAACTTAAAAAAGAGAAAGCTGTGTGGATCGCTGGTGTGTGTGTCGCATTGAAAATTACGTCGGGGCAGTTTTGTGAGGCGTCACTATGACAACAAGCTACATTCTATCTCTGGGTACTATCTGCAATGGAAAACGGAGCAGGGCCGAGTAGAGTCGAGTCTATTGATTTGCGCTATGGTAGCATTTTTCGGCAAGGCAGCATAGATCGTCAGAACACCGGCAACAGTTCAACGTTTAGTCCTGATGGTAAGATGTGGAACAATGACGTTGTGGACTTGGGAGTAACTTATACCATCTGCTAGGTTACGGTCGCAGTCTGAAGCGGCTTTGATTTGATACAACCCGCTCTTCTCTGCTTCTGATTGGCTAGTAGTCCTTAACCTGGCAACTGCGCACGTGCCACTCCCAACAAAGATTTTGTACAAGTAAGATGCATCACTCTGTAGCTCAAGAGCAGAGCGTACAACACACAGGGTGAAAAGAGGAGCTGCAGCAATGTGCAGTATGAGAAAAATATGGTGTTTTTTGAAAATTAAACCATGTAAACCTGTTCTGGTACAACCCCTAAATAAGATTTTGAACCTGAAAATTAGTATAATACCACCTCTTTAATCAAAGAGTTGCAACATTAGCTCAAATTGCTAAATTAGCTTGGTGGTATGTCCAGCTAATGGAGTGACACAAATGGTTTATGGGGAAATATGTAGCTGTTTAAAGACGTTAAAGGATATGTCAACATGTCAGGTGGGGAATCACTTGCGAAGACGCCCTTAGGTTTGTGGATATACTGGTCCACTAATGTTGTTTTCACAAAGACCATCCTGATTATACAGCAGACTGTCATCATACCGTAAGATGACCACACTTTTTCCCACAACTGATTTTGGAGAGAGACTTCTTTAAGATTAGTGAAAAAGTGACACTTTGCTACTTGCTTTGACCGTTAAAAAAAACAACTAAACAAACAATTTTTTAGACAGACAACCAGACGAACCAGAAAAAAAATATAGAGCGTAAAGAATTTACACGTGGGTGGTGGCGGCGCATAGATAAGATGCTTGCCTTTGGTGTGGGAGACCCAGGTTCAATTCCCACTGTGAGACATTCACCATTGTGTCCCTGAGCAAGACACTTAACCCCTCGTTGCTACAGCTAAATGAATAAATGTAAATGAATATCTTACATGTGTAGGCAGGTAGAGGTCGTAAGGTGTTCCAGAGTCGACATCAATGGCATGGAATCCAGAAAAGGAGCCGTAGATGACCTTTAACCTCTGACCTTCCTCCACTGTCAGGTCAACAGATAGGGGTTTTTGAGGCAGAGACCTGAATGACTGGGTAGACAAACACACACATTACCAAAACATCTTAGAAGGGATAGTCTGCGACATTGCAGTCTTCACCTTTACACATTTTTTAAATAAACTATGGCACTAGTATTCTAACTGGAACGGCTCCATTAATAATTAATCAGCAGTTGACTTTGACAAGCTGAAGAGGAGTTGCATAAAAATGGTCATCCTAAGATAGCCGTGCTATTACTTCCACAAGGTAGTATATTTTTGGCCTTTTCTGAGGAGAGAGGGTTAAACTACGTGTGGAAAAGTAGCTCAGGCCACAAAGGATGCAAAGAAATGGGACACAGTCTCTGCTGAGAATCTGTGTGTAGGACTCTCACAGCCTGGATGTGTCATGTCTACGTTTATGTGCAAGTGTCTGGCTATGGAAGTGACCCTATTAGATTTTCTGATTTTTTTTTGCCCTAGATATGCAAAGATGTGGTAAGAACAGAAAAGACAATGGAGGACACTACTGTTAACATGTCTGTGGTGGTTTAACTACTCTAGAGATCTCAATCTAGCTGCGCAGGTTGAATTTTACATGTACCTCCATTATGCTCAAGGTATCTTCAGATTCTGTTTGTTAGGTTTCACTCTGCTTTGTTAGACTTAGCTCAGCTTTCATCAGTCTAAACTTTACTTTATTGCCTACAGTTCATTGCTCATGTACATAAAGTGTCAGAAAAGTGGAGAAGTCTCTACCAACGTTCATGGCGATCCATCGAATATTGCAGTCCACAGACTGGTTGAGATTGCCACCTTGTGACCTGAAGCTAATGTGGCTAAAAGACGTTCACTGTATAATAACTTCCACTGTAGTGTTTACAGCATACATTGTTGCTTACACTGTCGTTACAGATGGGGCAAGCAGCTCCCAGCTCTAACTCTCGTTGACACGGACAACACAGAAGATACATTTGACACTTTATTTAAATGTTACCAACCTTGAAGGCCATGAATTTGTGGTATGGTTTTGGGGCCCAGGCGTACACCTCCACAGCATTCTTCAAAGCAATCACTAAGAACTTTATCTTCTCGTAACGCACTAAAGAAACAAGATGGACAAACAGACTTTTAGAAGCTGATACCTGATTACTTTAACATACTGTGCATGTAGCCCTAAAAGACCTCTACTCACACAATACAAGGTTTACATATTTTAGTTTAGGAAATAAAACAACACCTTCAAAAACTGTACTCACCCACTTTATAGTGTACACAGCCCTCCAAATCACCTACTGAGGTCCAGCCCTGTCTCTTCTCCACCTCTGGGTCGTTGTGTAGAATTTTATTCCTTAACCAGGACAGATAGTACAGACGCAACTTGTTCTTTTTACCTACAGACACAGAAAGACAGATGGAGAGAAGGATGAAGGTGACTCCTGTGCAGATGAAACTTTCATGTGGGGTGAATGAGCAAACATGAACAGACAGAAAATGTCCTCCTTCACATTCACCTAGTTACATACAGCTGTACAATAACCCTTTTATATTTGGTCAATTTTATATTTATATATTTATACAAATCCTCTCCACTTCTAATATGTGTGGACAATACATCTGATTCTGATTCTGACATTTTTATATTCTGTATGAGCAAGACTGGTGGCTGAATTACATTCTGTTGTTCTGTTGTTTCTGTCTGTTTCACTGTACGGGGCAAGTAAAAAAGAATTCTTGGTGTTTCTAGAGCTACATTAATTTGTGCCCGACAGTTTATGTACCCGATATAGTGATCAGCACATTGAGTCCTTCCAACACGTCCATCTGCTGAAACTTTCGTCTGCTGATGAGGGAGTAGACTTTCCCCTGACCACTTCGATCCAGCAGCCACAGACCATTCTCCGTCCCCACCAACAGATTCACACCTACAGGACAAAACAGACACAAACCTTACACCCCACCCACCACTAACATGCTGTGTCATGCATCCATCTGTCAGTAAGACATCAGTACATCTGTACATTGGAGTCAATTCCAAAACAAACAACACATGGAGAGACATTGTCCAGTGATGCCATGATAGCTTCTGGCTTGGATGCAGCCAGAAAACAAATTGAATAAAGTTTGTTTGCCATGAAAATCAAAAAAAGCTCACCATCTGTTCACCATCGTTTAGAGCAAAACATTTAACAGAGAACTTTTGTTCATTTCTTAACACATCTACAATACACACACACACAAAATCCACACACAGAACAATAAATCACGCCTCCAAGTAGATATTTAAAACACAACAACACAATAAAACTACTAACCCCACAGTCCAGCACAGAGAACCTCAGTGTTGAATTTCTTCTTGTACTTGCGGATCTCTGGAGTGTCGCTCTGTGGTCGAATGTTGGTTGGATTGACATTCACCACGGAGCCCTTCCTGTGGCTCTTGATTGGTTCACCCTTACTGCCTGCTACATGGGGACAAAAAATAAAATGCTAACAACGCATGGTGTAGTTACATGAGTACAGTGTCCTGACAGGGCTCAGGAGTAAAACTCTACTGCTTATGTAAAAAACATTTAGAAAATATTCCATATACCACTTAGGATAAATGGTTAAATCATTTAGTGTCTAAGCTTTAATGATGTACATAAGAAGTGTCTTCATTTACTTACATATGAATATGTAAATATGCGTGCAGCACTGTATGTTAGTGTATTGTAAGTGTCAGTCTATGTAAACGGTGTGTGTTTAATGTACTCACTAGGGCTTTGTGGCGGTGATGATATGGGGATCAATCTTGGATCGATGAAGGACAGGAAGGAGGAAGAGGAAGATGAGGAGGCGTTTTTACCAGTGGGACTGCCGACAGCCTGATGATGAACAACATCAAGGCAAACTATCATTCCACTCCATTTTTTATAGTTTTGGTTTTGGCTTCATACGCAAAATCACAAATCCTATTCACGGCTTTACAGATCAGCGACAACTCCTCTGCGACCTTTTAACATCACCAACAACCCTTCTCCCAAGCCTTGTAACATTATTACAGCAAATACATTCATGGTTCTAAATTTGTATGAGTACTAAAGTGCATGAGTGAAAAAACTTAAGTACATTTATGTTAAATTAACTATTGACTGTTAAGAGAAATCATATGACCCCTCAGCTTAGGGATCATATGATCCCTAACTGCTGTGCCACCACCTCCCTCTGGTGGACAAATGTAACTAATGCAACTAGTCACATACTTCAAGTACACGCTTGGATGTGGACAGTGCTTTTAAATTCTCAAACAATGCTAATATACTTGTATCATGGATTTTCTCTAATCTAATAAGGTTTTTCAGTCCACTATTATCAAAATGATATGATCTTATAATTATAATTAGTCATTTAGCTCATGCTTTTATCCAAAGTGACTTACAAATGCAGTTTATGTCAGAGGTTGCACGCCGCGGGAGCAACTAGAGCAGGAGTCTGGCATCAGGCCAGAACATAGTCAAATTATTTCAAACCCCAGCGTGGTTGTTGTCTAGCTCAATGGGTAGAGTGTGTTGTGTGACTCCTGTTGGGAGAATTGAATGTTCAATCCCAACAAACTGTGCACTTTTTTTCTCCCTTGTTAAACAAATTGACTATAAGGACACTTTTGCACATGTAAAGCATGTGCTGCAGTTTGTGTGTGTCCCGGCGTTTGATCCGCATTCACAAACTTGTGGATGCTTATTTTCATTTCCCTGAGGAAATTCAGGGGAATCCAATCACGTTTACTGACAGCTTTTTCAGAGGTGTGTCAAGCAAGTCAGAGACTCTTTTGAATGTCCTTCAGATCTGTTTGAAGTAAAAGCTCTCAATAAACCCAACATGAAGCACGGACTCGAAAAACGTTCTCACACTTTTATTTTGTAGGCACAATCACTTAAAAGGAAGTGATTATGTGAGTAACTGTTCCCGTCATGACTGACATCTATTTCAGCACCAGCCACTATCAATTTATTTATTTTTTATTTTTCTGCTATCAAAGCAATCTGGCCGCCTATTGCCGACCACTGAACTAGGGGTTAATTGTCTTGCTCAAGGACACATTGGTGGATGTCGCAGTGGGAATTGAGCCTGGGTCTCTCACACTAGAGGCATGGGTCTTATCCACTGCACCATCGCCCCCCTCTTATTTTCTACATTTTAAAACTTTGTCAATACCCGATGACATCCTACCATGGACTTTATTCTTCTTTATTGTGTTGATTAAATACATCATTTCCAAACATAGCTCCTGCATGATGTGAATGATAGTCGGGAGGAAAAGGGAAATAAAAAAAAATCACTAAGAGAAATGATGTGTGCATTCCTGCAGGTGCCTCCAAAATAAACTCACATGTAGTTCCTGGTGTATGGGGGACCGAGGGGCTATGGGTGACTGTGAGTAGTTGAGTTCACGTGTCCGCTGCTGCTGGCCCATCGCATTATGGGTCGGACTAGAGGAGGAGGTTTTCTGC
The DNA here is from genome assembly GCF_021292245.1 of Micropterus dolomieu. Lineage (NCBI taxonomy): Eukaryota > Metazoa > Chordata > Actinopteri > Centrarchiformes > Centrarchidae > Micropterus > Micropterus dolomieu. The sequence continues at coordinate 7,551,628 of NC_060168.1, read as the reverse complement.
AGAAGGTCTGGTAGCAGGTAGGTGTCATCTGAGCCGAGCCGAGAAATCTGTAGAACACACAAAGAGACAAAGTAGAAAGTCAGGGGGAGCTGTTGGAAATGTATTTCTATGGCATGCTGTCAGATTTGAATGTTGCTCAGCACACTGAATGACCCACACAGGTGTAAATGCCCGTGGCTCTCTACTAGTCAGTAGTTAACCTAACAGACAACCTAACATCTAACAGTATGGACATCCATCTCGCTGTTAAACGTGAAAATATATTCAGGAGTTTGGAGGACAAACGGGGGAGCAGCGTGTGGATGTGTCTGCGTTTCTTGTGTGGATGTGTGCAGGGTACCTGGTTAAGATTGTGGTGTGGTTGCAGCACGATGCCATCAGGTATTCCTCTGAAATATTTCCCCTTTCCGTTGGACAGGCCAGACCTTGAAACACACAGACAGGTCAAGATTTTAGACCAGAGTCTGACTGCAGGTCCTGAATTTATTAGTTGGAAACAAGATCAATACATCCTCAAGATCGATGGCAAAGCAAATAAGGCTGATTTACTTCCTGGGATCAAAACTGGGACCAGAAGAGAATTTATGTCAATAACAATAAACACTATTTTAATAATGTATTTACCCTTCCCATAAGCAGACACAAATGTATACTATCACATTGATAATACAATTATCTTTCATGCCACATCTGTGGGCTTGTCCTAGCTTGATTTTCAAGGTTTAGATTACCAATAAATCCTAAAAGCCACAGGATTTTAATCCTGCACTTAAATCTGTCAAAGTGTTTTGGGTCTGACTTAACCTTGGTAGTCAGCACAAACATTTCCACAAGCAGCCTTTCTCAGTAGAAAGAAGTAAGCAAAGAGACTTTTTAATCAGAATTGTCTCCGATTCTTCATATTGGTTTCACAATTTGTACCTCTTGCAACAAGTCATGCTTCTTAATTCTGTTGTTTGGAAACAATTTGTTGGACCAAAAGGAAAGACTGGGTGAAATGCATGGCATACTTCAATCAGGAACGTTTTAAACAATATAATAAGCACAATGCAATTATGAAGATGATGACGGTCTCACCTGATCCTCTCTTCATCATCGCTGCTGCCGACCTCGTCACTGGAAGAGGAGTATTCTGCGGATCTTCCACCCTGCATGATGGAGGTGAGGAACAATATGAGTCAATGAGGTCAAGTGAGTCAGAAGATCAAAGATAGAGCAGAGGGAAAAGAAACAAAAGAGAAGACTTTCATTTAATCCGGTACATTAGATGATTAAACAAAAGTACTTCTACATCTAAAGAAGAAGGGGAAATACTCTTAGATTTAATATGGAAGGGGAATTTTGGCAACATTTGAGTGCACATGTGTTTTGTCACGCTCCTCACTGTTAATCAAGATGAATGTAGCTAAGCTGATTTCTCTGATAATGTTACCGTCATGCCTGGACACACGTCAGAGTACTCAGGTCTACGTGTGGTAGAAGAGCAGAATTTGGTCATAGCTGTGAAAATGTGAAGGAGAAAGACTCTTTGATTTACTTGTGTATGTCCACTGGTTACGTTTTCTTGTGTCTTCCTGTGCTGCTGTAGACGTTGCTGTAGAAGAGGACTCTCCAGCTTAAAGTAACCTACAATACACACACACACACACACATAACGCATACTCACATTAGTAGCAGTTCTGTAGTGTGAAATTAGCAGCAGGGGGGTGTTAAGCAATCCACTGAACCCCTACCACATTAACAATAGTGGTGAGAGGTATAATTACAATAGACAAATGAGGCCATTGTCAAAAAACGGCAGCCTTTGCTGGCCTCTAAATGGGATCTAACATTGTGTATCACTGGGCTGGATAGCTTTACAAACAAACTGCAATTGGGGAGCTAGAGCATATTGGAGCACTGACACTCTGAATGGACCCAAAACAAAAGCGAACGGTCAGTCACAGTCACTACACTGCACAAACATCTTGTCATAAGAAAGCACATTAGAAAAGTGAAATTAGCTTTTAAAGTATTGACAGTATTTAATCCTTGTGTTAATCAATTTGTTTGGCAACTAGGAGCAGTGCAACAAGCCCTGCAGAGCAGAGAGGAACTGCAGAGCTGGGTGATAATTCTTCATGACCACTCTGTCACTTCGAGCAACCCCTTTCAGATTACACACAGTCATTTGATCCGTTGTTAATATAAAAGTATTGATTAGAGCAGCTTTAATGTGTTGACAAACGGTGGTCATATTAATGGATTGGTTGGATTTCAAGTTGCCACTAGATGGCACCAGAATTATGCCATTACTACACTGTCTTCAAAACTACTGTTACTGCTACTGTTTAACGCAAAACAAGTATAAAAGTATGAAAGCACAAAACAGGAAAAGGCCACTGTTCTTTCACCACATACCAAAAAGAGGTATGGGAAATAAAGTCGAGTTGTCGAGTTCAGATACCAATGGTATTAAACCAATGTATCATAATCAATTTGTAAGTTTTATATATATAAATGCTACAAATGTTCTTTCCAACAACAACATAATCCAGAGAGGAAAGCAGCACATCGTGAGCAGATTAAAAGCTTTTTCACACAGTAAAGCTGTATGAGAATCTCTGCTCTGTGGCTCCCAACAAAGAAGGCAGAGGCAAGCAGCCAAACTGAGTGGGATGCATCAAAAGTTGTTTCCTCTCAGCTACATACAGAGGGAAACTTACTTCCTAGACATATTCTCCTCATCTTTCTCGCTCTATCTCCCACTGGCTACCAGAGTGGCTTCCCTGTCCAACAGATAAATTGTTTCTTTCTCGCTACATGTCTACACACAGGTAAAGAGGGCACGCGTTGGTCTCATTACTCTGCGTTGTGCGCTGTCGCTAATTTATAGTAAGTGTATGCACTGTTGGGTCTGTGGTGGGTTTGGTGTGGCTGCATGTATCTGGTGTGGTTTATGAGGTTATTGTTTAGGGTGTGGGGGTGTGTGAGCACGTGTACAGGCTCGCCATATGTGTGTTCGGGCTGTGTGGGAAAATCTAATGACTTGGCGGTTCACACACACCAATGCGCTCACTCAGACACAGCATTAGTTCACACCAGTGCCACACCCGCGTGAAAATCGTCCCAAAAATAACATTTACTGTATATTATGACTTTCATATTTTGAATATCTTATTATAGAAAAGAAGCCTGTACATGCCGAGAATCCGTCACTACTGCATATTAACAGTTAAATTCTGAGGTCTAGACAATGTAATCTCTTTTACTTGTCATGCAGGAACACAAACAGAGAAATAAGTCTCTAATTCAGTGAGCCAAACTACGACTTGACGCCACCAGAGATGACTGAACTACCCATTGTATCTGGATGACCACAGTTTAAGAACATGTACTTTTTGGGGCTTTGCTGTTATTGCTCTTACAGCAGCTGCTGAGTTAAGGTGGCACAGACCTGGGTGGTTGCTGCTGGTAGAGGAGACTCCATGAGGAGCAGATCTTCCACTTTTATCTGCTACAGACACTGGACTGCCACTAGATGGAGAAAGAGACACACACACAGAGCGAGGCAGACCATGTGAACTGTGATCAACGGTATACATCTAATCATCAAAAAAAATCCATCCAAGCTCAACTAATCCGATCTACCCATGACTGATTGTTCTCTAACAGTGTATGCCAGTATGCTGAATTGCAGTGTGATATAAAGCCTCACATTAAATACGGTTCTCTCTAGCTGAAAGGAAGAACTACCCTTCTTATAGCATGGTTACCATACCAGAGATTTACAAATTTACATTCACATGCCATTAAAGACTAATGTTAGTTTGGCTTCTCGTGTTTCCAATTTAAGGACAGACCGTAGCATTGTGTCTTTATGCTGCCAAACAACGCTTGGCTGATACTTGCTAAATTAGCTTGTAGGTACTCAGTCAAGAAACACCTAACTTGTACAATATGGCTTCTTTATTTAAATTGTTATATGGGAGTTTTAAGTGAAACTAAGCTCGTATTCCTCAAACTGACTAATTTTGTCTTTCTGTAGACAGCACTGAAATTCATGATTTGAACTAGCTTGATTCGGTCCATTTACACTGTGTACTAGTAGTACTAGTGTAGAGTTTATTTACAACAGAGGAAAAACAGATGTGTCCGAGGTGCCTGGGCTCAAGAGTGTGATATGCAAAACCCATGAATAGCTAGCTAGAAACAAAACTGCAGTATAACTGTAGGCCAATTAGTTTATTGTTTTGCCATTTCAGGTAGGATGAACCTACCTCTACACAGTTTGTCATTTGGTGCTGGGCAGTGTACAGTGAGTTTATCAGAGCTTTAAAATGAAAATGTCTGCATTCTGCTGCTGGAAACAAGGTTTATGACCTTTAAGTTGCAGGCTGTTAAACCAAAACAATGACCTGAGAGACACTACAACAGTCTGTAGAACTAAATGGGACTACAGAGTCGGGTGATAATTCATATAAGGAGCAACTAACAGTCGCTTCACCCAGTGTCATAAAGTGACATTAAGTCATTAGTTCATGTACAGACAAAACAAGGGCCAACATTAAAAAACAACACAGTGTCTTTATGTTTAGTGTGCATACAGTGTAGTTGTGGTCTACCTTGAAGCGGCCCTCTTGTGTCCCATCACCAGCTCTCGACAGTAGAACTTAGAGGTAGTGCGTTCTGGGACCTGGAATTACATAAGACCGAGAGAAGAAGGAAAATCAGTTGAACAGCATTGACAGAAACACAATACACAAAGATGGCAGTATTTTGGAGGTGACTGCTTATTTGAGAGGGATCTTTACAAGGATCTCATGTCTAGCCAAGCAGGGTTTCAGCTAATTAGAAGAAGGTTTCTGTGGTTATGAAACCTTTATGTACAACAACTTCTACAGTGCCTGAAAGCCTGTAGAGCAGAGTTCAATAAAATCTTTAATAACCCACTGGGAGATTTTTATTACTGAGAATCTAATGAGACCTTTTGGCTTTGCTATTTCTTCACATTTCAATGTTGCTCCTTTAAACTCCCCAAAAACCATGTCCAAATCTTAATACGATGTGGAAATATTATCCGAGTCAGGGATATTTCTTAACCTTTTTCCAACATTGTTGGATTCATGATATGACAAGAACAGCATTGTGAAATCAATACCAGATCGATCTGCGTGAGTGTTGCAAAGCACTTTCTTTTCAACATTTCATTCTTCTCAAACGCCCAGTCGTACCAACCAGCTGGTGACCTTTTGACCTTTCATCTCCTGGTGTCACATGACCCAGTTACAGAGAGGAAGACACACCCAGCAGAGCAGGAAGGGAGCTGGGGGATTACCTATCATCATTCTGACAAGTTTCCCACATGCCGCAACTGGCTCCCCCATGAACACACACACACACACGCACACACACACACACACACACACACACACACACACTGAGCTTCGTGTCTTTTGTTTCCTGTCTACTATTGGCACACGCATGAAATTAAAATTATCAAAGAGCCCTCAGCTTGAGCTTAAGACTATTTAAGCTTATGTAAAATGATTTGAATTCACAGACAGTTGTAAAACTCATCAAACGCCTGGCTTTGCTACAGCACATTACTGTCACACTCTATTGCGGTGCAGGTCCCCAAAAGTTAACAGTTTATGGCTGCTCCAGTTACTACACTGCAATCACAGGAGAGAGAGAGAGTAGTGAGTTATTAACTGCTCTATCGACTCCATATGGCCTCCTGTTAGTTCAAAAACATATTTTGTTTTATAAACATGTTTTATTGTGTTTTGATTATTTTAGTTAGGAGCGCTACATAACAAGCTCCGAGGTAAGGCTCCCCTCTCATAAGCATACACACACACTTTCCCCAAATTACACATATGCACACCGACAGCGTGCCAACCTCATGCTGTGTGCACCACTTCCTTAGCTTTGTGCGACGAAAATACAGCATGGTTAGCATACACAAACACATTATGCCAACCTCATGTGATGCAAGCTATATTCTGCGCCTGGCATGGCAATAATAACTACTTCCTCTTTCAATGAGAGCCAGGAAACAAAATAAACATCACTTCAACATTTGCCTCATTTATGAAAGCCATCTAACCTGCTGGCATGCAATGTTTCATCCTGTTAGCTTACAGGACAGTTGTTGCTCACCTTAGGTGGTGTTGTGACCGAGTCCCAGAAGACATCATCAGTCGGGGACATGGGGCAAAATGGAGACAAGGGGGAGATGGCCATATCTGACATAGAGCTGCTGTGAGCGGCCTCTCGACTAGAGCGCAGATTGGCATTCTGGGAAAATATAAGGACTGCAAATTTCTACATTCACACTTTTAGCCACATAACAAAAATGACTACAATCACAGGAAAGTGTGCCCAAAAATAGGATTATCTGAAAAAAACAAAAAAAACATCCTCACACACATTAGGCAAACCTGGAATAGAAAATAATAGAACAGACTAGATAGAAGCAGTGCTATAAATATAAGATCATTTAAACAGCACAGAGAAGAGGAGAGCAGGATACAATACATTTAAAGGAAATAGCGGGCATGTATAATGTGATATAATTGTGTATACCTGGTTGAGGTGGGCTCTCTGCATGGCTGGAGTACAAGGACTAGAGCTGCTCCCAGAGCCCAGCCTAGAGTGCATCTGGCTGGGCAGACCAGCAGCCAGAAGCAGCCTGGCAAGGTTTGACTCCTGGAGGTCCATCTAAAACATAAAATACATGTAAGACTGTATGTGTGTGTGTGTGTTTGGAATCATACAAAGATTGTAAAACTCATATCCACATAAATGCACTTTATGAATACCAATACTTTCCCAACGATTACACTACACACTGTGAGATCATGCATATAAATGTTCATGACATGATGGATTCAGCATGAATACAATGTTCATAGTAACATTAAATCTATATCAATCTATATCATAAAATATGCACTAATTATTATATTATTATGTGTTAATTTTGAAAGATGAATAAGAAATACAATTTACCCTGATTCCGCTTTTAAACTTTTTTAAAAAACTTTTTTAAAAAGTTTCATTTTCCAATTAAGATTGTAATATCCCAAATAGCAGATACCAGTAAAGTCAGCTATTACTTTATGGGATATATCATATATAAGATTTCCTCTTACATGATACGACATTCTGAGACATGCATATTGCATGCATGTTGGATAAAAGGAATGATGAGTAGTCCTAAACGTGACGAGGTGTGCATGAAACTGTGACGACTGATGTGATGCAGCCGTGCCGTGTCACCTTTAGAGGCCTGCTATTTGCTGATTCAGCGCTTTATGTATTACAGTCCATATTTTTAAAACACTGTGGCGTCACTGTAGTCAGCACTTCAGAATCACACTTAACAATTGTGTCATTATTTTACACTACTTTATATTAAGCTTCTCTGTTTGATTTTTTACTACAACCTTTTAGACTCCAAAGTCAAAGTTTAGAAAAGTTCTTAAGAGTATTTCTTAGAAGTTTTACACATGCTGGCCCAGACATAAGAAGAGTGCCTTTTGTCCATCAGTGTCACATGAACAAACATTACGGCTCAGTGTTTTTCGTTAAGCACTTTGAAGCTGATCATCACCCAGCATAATCTGATTTATCAAACTCACTCGAGTTCTGGAGCAAGTGCAGTAATAAATAAAATAATAAAAACAGGATTCTTTGAAAACTACAGTCAGCCTTTTTGACTCTCAGCTGTTTGAAAACGCTTTCTTATACTGTAGCAATGGCACTGGTCTGTTTCCTGTTCGTGCTCCTTGTGTGGTTTAGCTGCTATGCTAAGAACAACAACCACATGTTATCAGCTGGGTAAATGTCTTTGTTTTCTCCCTAAGTTACCTACATTCTGCCTAATATTTATCTTATTTTCTCCAGTCCTTTGTGACATTTAGGTAAAAAACATGTGTCAACTGAAGGATTAAGTGACCAAAAGTAGGGGGAAAGTACAGGGAGGAGGGTGTAAAGACAATAAATATGACAAAGAATGAAATGTGAGAAAAAAAATTGAAAAGTGAACGATAGGAGGGTGCAAGTGGGACAGCGAGACAGACTGACAGATGTGGGATGTAGAGTTGATAAAGGTTGCTACACAGCTGAGGAAAGCAGGGTTTTACCGCTGAGCACTGGCTGTTTACAGGGCGGCTGGGTGAGGAAGCAGCAGCAGCAGCAGCAGCAGCTGTGTTCCCACTATTAGCAGTTAGCTTCTGGACAGCTGCCACAGGCTTTTCTCTCTGCCTCTGCCTCTCTCGCTCCCTGTGTCTGTGGTCGTGCTGCAGCGACAGGAGCTGGGTTTGGTCCTTGGGCAGGGTGCGGTGGGATCTCCTGCCCGCTGAGGGCTGCTGATGCTGAGCCAGCGGCTGGGGCCTGGCTTGCGGCTGTAGCTGAAGCTGGGAGAACTGGGCCTTGTGCTGAAGTAGCTGGTTTGGAGCCACGGCTCTCTATGTAGCAAACATGAAAAGCACACATAGAAACTGACCGAGCCTGGGAGTGTCTATAGGAAATAAGATCTACGCTGTTAACTATACGAATTATTTAAAAAGCCATTGCAAAGTCAATACCTGTACAAATACACGAGTATTGTCATTATCATTTTAAATATATTTTCCATTGCTGTCACACAAGGTATTTCGATGTCAGAATTTGCATCCTCAATCTTTTTAGCTATTTTTACATAAACAGCACATGCCCTGTTATAAAACAGTGTGTCATGTGTCGAGTGTCATTTTCGACTGATTTGATTTCAACCCCTCTTGACAAGATTAGCCGAATCTTCTTCATTGGATTAAATTAATTTCTTTGTTGAATGACAATATTTTTAAATAGCATGCTTGGATTGTCTTTTTGATATGGTAGAATGGTCTAATATTCGCTTATCACATTTTACTTGGGAAGGAAAAATCACTTCAGACACAAATCAGTGAGTCAAGATGTTCTAATATAGCAACAAATGACAGCGACAATAAGAGCTAATACTTAAGTTCATGTATAACATACTCTTCCTGATTGATTGTACATGTAAGAATTTGCAAGTTTTCAATGCAAATGGGGTGAACGGTGTGCTTCACACCGTTCACTCTATCTGCAAACAAAATGGACACTCCCAGTTTCTGCAGAAATTGTCTAGATAAGACACGGCTGCTGCATGGAGACCTCACAGAGCATTGTACTGGATCATCAAGCTTTTTGTGACAAGACAGCAAGACATTCGAAGAAGCACATAAGAAAGAAGCTGATCTGAGTCCCTCCTTTGGTGTAAAATATTAGACCGACATGTGAAAACATTCATAAAATTGCACTCAGTCTAGCGCTGGCAATGAAGCTTGGACATATGACAGCAGCTGGTTCTCTGGCTTGAGAATTTGATTTGCAAGCGCAACTTTCTCCAGAACAAATGCAATAAAAGCACAAATAAAGAACCTCTACTGTCATCTGCAGCTCACAACTCTGATTTTCTTTGGGTTACATTGGTCTTAAACACTTTTTTAAACAGAATCAATAGCTATTTTATATTGCCAGGAGGATTCATAAAAAAGGATGACAGGTTAAGATGTTGCATTTATGTGTATTAGTTGTAAAATTATTTAAAGTTTCTGCAGTTCTGCACCAAGACTAAGCTCCAGGTCTGCCTAAACAGCCCAGCCACATAAAAGCTTGTGGTACATATAAGCAGACACTTTCTATCATCCAGGAAAAAGACACACACACTCCAATTCATCCCTTCTGCGATAGTAACCCTTTAAAGGTACTTTCAGGGTCACATGCCAACTAGACGAGATGAGATTTATGTGAATGCTGCTACCAGAGAATCAATGCTGTTTCTTGAGAATGAGAGGACACACAGTCCGAATACTCAACATGCCTAACCAACAGTGTTAATTAACATCAGCACTTGGCCACAGTAACGCATCAGCTTTCGTGGTACCTGGGAACAAGGCCAATATTACAAAACACTCCATGGCAGCTATCTGCAATGTGTCATCTAAATTACCACTAAAGAATAGTGACCTGAACAGAAATAATAAGTAAGAATGCGAAAACAGTGAAAGATAAAAACAATAATACTCAAAATTAGTCCATCGGACATTTCATGTAATTCCCATGTACAACTAAATGTATCTATATTAGAAGTTGTTAAAATGTGTGTTTTTGTCTTTTTCTGCTAAGCCCAATTCACAATATGTACTAAATATATATAAATAATCAAAGGATAAAATAAGACATACAAAATGAATGGCAACAGAACACACCAAAGGACATACAACATCTGTGTTCTAGTTGTTCTCAGTCCCTTTGGTTCACTTCTCAGATCAGAATTGAAATTCTCAAAACTGCTTGTTTAACCTCCATCATAAAAGCAATTTCTCATTCTTCTGACATTGTAAATGTTTTGCCACATTTGTGTAAATGATTAGGCGCAAATGTTTGGTGTTTCATCAACTGCCTATGTCATGTCGATCAAAATGTATCATACTGGTTCACTGTTGAATAGTCTTACCCACCAAAACATCAAGGTGCAGCATCAGTCACTGCATGCAAAATAGTTCAACACGTTGTCATAATCTGTCAAGCATATTTTCTATACATTTCTATTAGAGATTCTTTCTGTAAATGTATCCTGAATAGGGTTGGGTATCGTTTAAAATTTTAAGATACCACTGTCAAAATCAGTACCCTTAAAGTGATACCGATTTGAGTACTTCATTCGATACCTTGAATAAAATGCCACCTGTTGAAGCCATAGTAGTTGATTGGTAGCCTATTATTATTTTTATTGTTGTTATGGACAAGCAAGGTTATTATTTTTGTCTTGTTTCAAATAACTGTTACATAAAAGTATTGGGAAATTGTTTCAGATCGCTCCTCATCCAAATAAGTTTATCTCAGAAAATACTTAGAGTGCACTGTTATATTGACAACATGGCTAAACATTTTGTGAACAATGACAATGACTTTTTAGTTTTTCTACCTTTTGTAGGTAATCCACTGTGTGGTCCTCTTTGTACAAATTGTTTTGAGAAATTGAGAAATTTGTTTTACAAATGTTAAGGATGATTCGAAAAATGTACCAACGCGACTGAGAAGTTAAAGTAGTTCACTGGCGTTATTGCGTATTAGAGATGAACATTTTACAGCCAAATGAACAGTAATCTTGAAATATTAAATAAATAAAAAAATTCCCCACAGTTTGTTTGCGATTGTAATAGTTACACATAATAGACCCATGGATCCATCTGTGTAGGGTTGCAGGTGGACGCAGCAATAAAAAAAAATTACTTCACCACTTTTATTGAGTTTATGATATATTCTATTTCTTTAATTTTATGAATGTACAGGCTAAGGAGTATAAATCAATAGCAACTCTTATCTCTTTAGGTAGAATCATAACATCATGACAGAAGGCATGGAAGAACCGAGACAAGAAGTGAAAGATGAGGGACTTGGGGAGGCAGTTATGAGAAGGAGAGAAACTATTTGAGAAATAGAGAAGTGACAGCGAAAACGAAAAAGAGAAAGCTTTGGTGAATTTGTATGTCAGAAACCCCTACTGAGATTAGATAGTAACATTTTTTGGAAGAAAAACCGAGAGACGAGTCGAAAAGAGAGATGCTAGAAATGAAAGAGGTTACACGCTGCGAACGACGGAGGGAGGGATGAAGAGAGGAAACGTGTGAGAAAGGGAGGGAGAGAAGGCATGCTGGGATCAGCAGAGACAGAAGGAGAGAGAGAGAGAGACGGAGAGAGAAGGCTATTAAACAAAAGTGATGGCATGCTGTGATAAGCATTGGCTTAAAAGCTTGTCTAGCTCTGACACCAATAGTACAGTTCAGTGTTTGTCACTTTCGCCTCTCTGAATCCTTATTGGAGAACTCCAGACAAATACAGAATTAAAAACTCCAATCTTTTAGGGTCTCCTTGAATAAGAACTTCACAATGATGAACTTCCCCAGCCCCAACATCCTCTTGATGCCTGAAACACACTGTCTTCCTCTATCATTTTAACACATATACACTATCAAGAGACAATTTGTTTAGCTTTTCCCTTTTTGTTCTCTTCCCGGCTCCACTGTAGAGTCTTTTAATCATTTTCTCATCATCTTCCCTCACTCTTTCAATTCCTTTCATCTTACTAGGGGTCAGTGACACAGACCAGTAAACACCAGTACACTAGACTCTCTCTCTCTCTTACACAAACAATTCCTCTTGGATTTGAGTCTTTGGATCAAAGCAAATTCTCGCTTCAGCTTAAACTAATAATTCACTACCTCAGAAGTAACCGTATCTTTTTAGGGCTGCAACTTTAGGGCTGACTATTTTTATTATCGGTAAAGCTGCTGGTTATTTTCTACATTAATCTCTTGGTCTATAAAATGTCAGAAAATAGAGAAAAATGCTCATCTCAAAGTTCTAAAGCCCAAGGAGATGTCTAAAACCCAAAGAAAATTAAGTTTACTATAACATAAGACAAAGAAAAGCTAATTCACACATCTGAGAAGATGGAACACGAGAAGGTTTGGCAGAATTATATTCTGTCAGTGAAGTAATTTATCTAATCTCTTCACTTCTACATCTATTCCCCGCTCATTAGGACGATGCAACTATTCATAATATATATATATATCACTAGCATGATGCTGCATCGTTCCCTACACATGTTAGCATTAATGGATAAAACAGGCAACAGATAACATAGGGAATTCCGAAAACACAAACATTAAGAAGACAAAAGAGAAACAAACAAACAAACAAAAAGGAGACAATCACAAGAGATAGAAACCTTTCAAGAAACATAGTCAGAGAGAGAGAGAAAGAGAGAGAGAAAGAAAGAAAGAAAGAAAGAACGTCCTCCTGAAAGGTTAGCAGTTAGCACACACACAAATCAGCCCACGTTCAGAATATTTCGAGAGAAACTCCACCTGCCCGAACTCATATGAAAAATTGAGGGATGGATGACAAGTAAGTAAAAAATATAGAGAGTGAAGGTTTGTTACCTGCTCTGCTGTGGAGCCCAGAGGCCTTACTGACACATCGGCACTTCGCTGTCTGCCTGCCTGTTCCTGTTGAAGACACACATACACACACACACACACCCACACACACACACCCACACGAACAGATAGCCACAAAGTTGTATTAAGATATCTGAAAGTATGTTCCATGACTTTGTTTAAACCCTACCACTACAATTCACCCGAAAACCTCTAAAATGGCCTCATTCCATATTATTGTAGTCTTGTAAGGTCCTCACAAGAATAGCAGTACACATACACACACACACACACACACACACACACACACACACACAGGCTTACTTTAATTAGAGTATACTAAGGTCTTGAGCAGAATTCTGAGAGGTGGGGAACTAAAATATTCAGTGTGCAAGATGGCATGGAGCTTTTAGCCAACGCCCTCCACTCTAAATATTTCATTATGACCTCTTTATGAATTTGTCCTGAAAAATCCTTGTATGTCCAAATTGTCCAAACTGCGTATTTTTACATTAAAAATCTTTAATTAAATCTCCTCACTTTAAATATTTGCAGTGGTTGCACCATTGCCTTTAGATCGTGTTTATCCGGCTTAGATGTGAAAGGTCAAATTGAACAGAGCTTAAGCTGAAGCGGCAGCTTAACTGGATGGCAAAACTTCTGTGAGGAAGTTTAATAATAATAATAATAATAATAATAAATAGCATAATATAAAATATATAAACAGTCGATACAAACATGTGGTGCGGAAATACATAAGAGCAAGTGGCGACCATATAAATAAACTAACAAACAGCAGCAGGTGTAATATAACATTATTTGATGTTAAAAGCTAGTCTAAAAAGGTGGGTTTTCATAAGTGATTTGAAGGAGTCCATGTCGCTGCAATCTCGGATGTGTATGGGTAAGGATTTCCAGAGGGAGGGGGCTGCAATGGTGAAAGCTCTGTCGCCCCAGGTACGGTGCTTGGTCCTGATTTGTGGTGAGAGGAGGTTAGTGTCAGGGCAACCTCCGCGTTACGGGAGGGAGTGTGGTGGTGGAGCAGGTCTGTGAGGTAGGAAGGGGCCTTGTTATGGAGGGCTTTATGTGTGAGGAGGAGGATTTTGTACTGAATGCTGATGAAGAAGGCAGTCCTGGTGACATGGTTGATGTGGTGATCAAAAGTGAGGTTGCTGTCAAAGATGACTCCAAGGATGCGGATGTGTGGGGATGGAGACAAGGTGGAGTTGTTGATGGAAAGGCTGAAGTTGATGGTGTTTTTTGTGAGTGATTTGGCGCCGATGATGATCATGTCAGATTTATGGTAAATGAGTTGGTTTGCATCCAGATTTGTATGTCGGGGAGGCAGTTGGTCAGAGTTGCAGAGGTAACTGTGGTGATGGATTTGGTGGAGATGTAGATATGGGCGTCATCGGCGTAGCAGTGGAAGTGGAGACCATATCTAAGTATGAGTGGCAGGATGTAAATGATGCACAGGAGAGGACCAAGCACCGAACCTTGGGCGACGCCTTGTGACAAAGAAGCAGTGGAGGAGGTGCAGTTATTGATGTTGATGAACTGTTGTCTGTTGGTGAGGTAGGAGCGGAGCCAGGAGAGTGCGGTGCCAGTAATACTGGACTAAGTTTCCAGTCGGGAGAGAAGAGTGGATGATGGTGTCGAAGGCTGCTGTGAGGTCGAGCATGATTAGGATGGTGAGGTGACCGGAGCAGGTCATTGGTTATTTTGAGGAGGGCTGTTAGGGTGCTGTGTTGTGAGCGGAATCCAGATTGAAATGGGTCAAACGGGTTATTAGTGGTGATGTGGGTTTGAATTTGAGCAGCGACAACACGTTCTAAGATTTTTGATAGGAAGGGGAGATTGGAGATAGGTCGGAAAATGGACATGATGTTGGGGTTGAGACCAGGTGTCTTGAGAATGGGGGTGACAGCTGCAACTCTGAGTGTTGTGGGGACTGATCCAGATGTGAGGGAGGAATGAATGATTTTGATGATGAGTG
This sequence comes from Micropterus dolomieu, assembly GCF_021292245.1. Lineage (NCBI taxonomy): Eukaryota > Metazoa > Chordata > Actinopteri > Centrarchiformes > Centrarchidae > Micropterus > Micropterus dolomieu. The sequence goes on along the minus strand of NC_060168.1, from coordinate 7,536,628 downwards.
GGGTGATGGATGGAAGGCTGGTCTTGATTAGGGATGATGGAATGGGGTCTAAGCTGCAGGTGGAGTTATTCATTTTTGTGGTGAATTGTGACAGTTCTAAAGGGGACAGAGGTGAGAAACAAGACAGTGACTGAGAGTGTGGGGGGTGGGGGCAGGTGGGGGGGTTGAGGGGACAGGGGAAGTAGTGAAGTTGCTGTAGATAGTGTTCATTTTAGATTGAAAGAAAGACTGAAAGGAGTTGCATTTGTCCACTGTAAAGGTAGAGATGTTGTCAGGGGTTTGTACATTTGATAAAAAAAAGTTAAGTGAGCCATAAATTTAGCCTTAGTCCAAGGTGGGCACTCATGCAGAACATCAATCTAGTATTAACAAGAATGGCAAAGACAGTACAAGACATCAGCTACCTAATGTAAATGTTGCAGGGTGAGTACAGATAGCCCTTAGTCGTTCTCCAAATGTCATTAAAACCTTTGCAACAGGAAGGTACAGAGTTGTTGGAAATGTGGTCTGACAGTGCTCCAGGTGTGAGATTGGCCTAATTTGCAACAAAATTGCAATGTTTGTAGCAATGCATGTAACAATGACATCTTCACGACACAAAGTGATTTTAGTAAAAATGGCTACAGCTGCCTTTTTATTGTACTATAATTACTCTGTCCAGGGAACAGCTTTGCTGAGCAAGTATGTCTTTTAGCCGACCCTGCCTAAACCAGAGCTTTGAGATAAATGCTAACACCAACTTGCTGCCATGCTCACAAAGACAACGCTAACATGCAGATGTTTGGCATATATAGTAGTTTCACATGCTAACATTTTCTGTTTAGCACTAAACAGAACAAGAATCAAAGGAAATGACCTGATGATGGCACTGGATAATAAGGAAGGAGTTTGTTATTGCAATTCATTCTGTGGGGGACATGAACATCTGTACCAAACTTCATGGCAATCCATCTATTTAAATGAGACAATACACTCAAAACCAAAAATGTCAAACCCATAGTGACCACCAAAGTGATTCCCATAACCTGGACTAAAGTGGTGGGCTGACCAGCCGTCACTGCCATGCTGAGAGACACGCTGCTAGCATGGCTAAAAACTCATATGGATATTCTTCTTATAATATTGAAATGAGAATAACAAGTACATTTTAGCATTTGACAAGTACTAACCAATAAATATTGGGCAGTTTTACTAGTACGTTTGTAACACCATAGCTAGCAAACAACATAAACCAGGCAAAACTCCACCTAACCATAAACCATGTACCTGCTGCATGCCAGGTAACAGCAGTTACAGTACTGTGACTAATAACAGCTCTGGTAACACTGTAAGTCACATTACCAAACATCTATTGTCTATATACATTTATCTTGTTCAGGGTCACATGGGGCAGGAACATCTCCCAGCATGCATTGCTAGACCATAGACAGGTTGCCAGTCTGTAAGGGAAATCACACTGCCCACTATTTCAAATAATAATAACAAAGCAGTTAAGGAAGTGTTTTTTTTTTCTCAACACAGTTGCTAATTGCGCCCTTGATCGTTCACTTGAGCAGTGTGGAGTTTCAAACCCTGCACTTGGCCACTTCTTTAATCTGCACTGAAATGCGTTATGTGATGCTAAATCAATCAATGTGTGAAATGATTAGAACCGCAGCACCAAGACAAGTTCTTCATCTGACAAAATACAAGACATCACATAACACACTCACTGAACCTGTCACATAATTCAATGCACATACATTAAAACTTAATGACGCATCAGTATTAAGCATTAAGCATGCTGAACTTAATTAGACTTAGAGGCAATCTGTGTAATCAGAATTTAATATGTACAGATAGCTCTCTGCCGTACACACAAAAGCACGCCAAAGAGATATATAATATAACTAGACAGATATTAATAGCATTGAAATCCAGTGTCTTCTACACGAACACAGACGCTAACCTGCTCCTCGGTGTTAATTTACACCTATTTAAACTCACTGGTGTGTAGGATGGATTCATTAAGAATGAGTTAAAATTAATGACTTACAAATGAAACTTTAAGAAAGTAGAACGAGCTATGTGTCTTTGTTTAAAATGACTTCACCCTGGCTCAGTGTGTATGCGCGCACATACACACACACACAGAGTCATGGACACACAACTGTTGCTCTGAAACACTTCAAACAGAAAGAGATTTTTCATTTCCAACAGATTTGTATGATGTTATAAATTAAGTTTTAACAAGTTAAAAACTGTTTTTATATCATCTTTAAGGAAGTGAAAGTGCTGTGACATGACTATTTAATTCATATATATCTTTTTCTTGTTTTACATATACACACACCACCTCCTCTTTTATATAAATTTAATTCCTCAAGATCTGATTAAAGCAGCACCCGCATATACTGTAAGACCTGTTTAACGTAAAATGTATTAAAATACGAGAAGGCTTCTGTTTCTTGTATTATGATGAGGTTAAACTTGATGGAAGTCTCTCCAAAAGGTCACTTTCCATCTCAGAAAGTGTTTCTTTCCTCGGTTCATAATTAAAATAAAAATGTACATATCTGCTCTTAAAATCCTCTCTTCTGGCCTGCCGCGTCCAGGAGAGAATGTTTTTATCACCTGGTTGACAGAGGCTGACAGGTGCAACCACTACATCAGCGCAGCATGCATCAAAAACACCTTGAGCTTACAGAGTTTGTGAGGAAAACAAGTTCATGTTAACTCACTGCAGCATCAAATATTCATAGAGCTGAACACACGCACACACACACACACACACACACACACACACACACAGTCACCTGCCACAAGGTATTCCTTCTGACAGGTAACTTGGGTTTTTGGTAAATACAGACTTATGTAACATTGGTCCTACTGTACATCAGCTACACACATCACAAACAATCTAGACCGGCGTCTGTTTTATCCATTTGTATCTAAGGTGTGACTGGCCAAGACAGTCGTGGCACAAAGGTCAGATTATATCACATATACTTCCTATCATTCATACATGACGTAGTGTTTTAATTCTTATGTCAGCTTTTATAAGGTGTTAAAGAAACAAAAGTTAAGGACACGCAACACAGAAAGAAAGAAGCAACTTAAAGCAACATTATTTAAGATTTGGTGTTTTTTGTGATTTGGCGCGCCTGCATTTGTTATGTTTACATTATTTATGAACTAGCAAGACGACAACTTTGCCAACACAGCCAAACATCAAGCAAGAGCGACAACACAAGACACAGCAACATCACTTACTATTCCAACAGAAAGAATGCCAGCTGTCTCGCAGCCTTTTAGTTCACTCTTGAAAAACATCTGTGAGCCTCTTGTTCACTCTCTCTTTTTCTCTTCTTAGCTTACTCCGTTAACGTTCTCTGGTCTCTTTGCCTCTGCCATTAGGTAATGTTATGTCCATAGAGTCTGCTGAGCCCAGTTATGATCCACCAGCATTAGCATAATATTCCTTCCAACTTGGGTGGCAAGCTAGCAAGCAAAGCTAGACAGCAACTGATGCAAGGGCACTCATAGTGACGTTACAAATGTCTGAATGTGTTATCTAGTAAGTTTGCTAACATCAGCTCAAGTTTTATAGCTAACGTAAAAATCAAGCAAGAGTAACTACACCAGACATAGCAAGCCAGCTAATAAGTTATTACTGACTAGTCCAACAGCTGAAAGCTAGCTCGGCATTTTTCTTGCATCCTTCAGCTCTTGCAGCTCAACCAACGAATAGCCTGTCTGATATTTACTCATGCTCAGTCTTCCTCCCCTTTTCTCTTCCTAGCTTCCTACGACGTCTTCTTCTGTCTCTTGGCAACCTCTGCCATGATTTCCCAACTGAGAATATCGAGCTAGCTTCTTGTTATAGCTTACTTGATGAAAGAGTCGTGCTGTTGTGTGACTTGGTGCCGTCAAGAATTACACCATTTTCAGATTAATGTCCTACCCGGGATTCAAATGTCACAATGACACTGACGCCATTCACCCTATTACAAGTCACTGTACCATCGAAAGAAATATTAAGCTGTTATTTTAAGATATAATTACTACATAATGTTGCTTTAATACTGCAGACTTCCAACAGTAACTCGTGATATTTCTCTGCATCATAAAGGTGGGGTAAGCGATTCTGGAGAAATCCAATACCATGTTACTTGCTGCTCCAAAGCTAACATGAGAGCAGGAGACGGCCCCTGAGCCAACACAGCAGCCCCAGACAGCAATACTCACAACTATCCTGCTGCTATAGCTAACATCACAACAACAGAATATGTTGGTAAACTAGAAAGTAAGCTGAAAGTCCGTGGGCGAGTCATTTAACGTTACCTGACATGGCTGGAACTGCTGGAATGGTGTTGTTGTTTTTGCTTGCATGGTCTGAGTCCTCCTGTTCAGTTTTACCCATTTCCCCTCGCAAAAATTTTAAGGTAAAGTGTGGAATTTGGGACGCAACAAAATAAACAATAGAGAATAATTGTAAGTGATAGAGAGTTTTTTTTTATCGTCAAACGATATATATCGTCATATCACACAGCCCTGATGTCAGGTATCGCCAAAGTCAATAGGATCTGTCCCCAGAACACCAGAAATTCATTTCACGATATGAAGCTTCTGCACTCGGGATAAAAGCATGGAGACAGACCAAACAGAAGCACCATTCCTAGAGCCCAGTCACTGTTATGGTTTAAAATATATACACATTTCTCAACTTCACTTAATGCCCAAGTACATTGTAAAAGATCGCAAGGTATGCAGGAGAAAAAGTCGTATCTAGTGACGAGTAAAAACCAGAAGTCCATCTTTACCTGTTTCCTGTCACTCCTCCGGTTTCTGTCATCCAGAAAGATACTGTTGTTATGGAGATCTGACTCCTCCCCAAGCAGGATCTCTTGCAGCTCCGCCCACTGAAAGGCGCAGTCTGACAGCTGCTGCCTCTGTTGCTGGAAACAGTCAAGCGAACATCATTTACATTAACATGAAGTAGTACTATTGGCAAGTGTAAGCGCTCTTGTTCCGTTTTTTGTTTACATGGTAAAAATATATCCATTTTCTATTTATAGGCATTAAGTTGACATTATTAAAACAACCTGCAATAAAGTTACAGCTCCTAGATCATCATGACACACAGTTGTATAGGTTGCATGTGGGATCACATAGTCTCATAGAAATAAACGTTTCCAAGGGTGAAGGCGCTGTGAGAGAATTTAGGGTGGGCAGAGTAAGGATGTGACTCTGAAGGTAGAAGGTGACACTGAAGTGCTTCTTGTGAACATGGAGTTGATAAAATGCATTTACACTGATTTTCTCTTCCTCTGAAATGAAACAAACACAGAAGGAACATGTGCCTAAGCAGTACTTACATCCTCTAACTTCTGCCGTTGCTCGTGCTGCTGTTGGATCCTCTTCTGTCTATCAGCCAGTAGCTGCTGCTTGTATCGTTCCTGCTCTGCCAACTGCTGCCTGTGCAGCTGTAATGCCTACACAAAATTATCATACGATGAAGAGGACACAGTTAGCTTTTCACGCTCTGAAGTCTTTGATTGAAAGGTTAAATATGTTGTGATAAAATAGCTGTTAACCAAAACTGAATTATGTTGATCCAGGGTCAAATGGCCTGCTGTTCCAACTGTGATATGAAGATGTACACCTAATACTTTAACAAGACTGAAGGCTAATGGCTGAGTTTAACAAAAGGATTAGAGCTCAGAGTCACTTTTGTTTACATGCTGACTTTTCCCATTTGAGTTGAGATGATTTTCTTGTGTGATAAAAGGCTAAACTAAATAAATGAAATTAATCAACCTGCTGTGCTGAAAGCACACCCAACTGTTATTACCTTACCTTTTACCTATAAAACATTCAAAATTAGTGAAGTGAAAAAATGTCATTCAGAATTTCTGAGACCCCATAGTGACGTCTTTGATTTGCTTGTTATGTCCTAGCAACAGGCCAAAGCCCGGAGATATTCTATTGCCTGTCATATATAAAAAGAGAAACAAAGAGAAACAGCAAATCCTCACAAATGAGAAACTGGACCCAGTGAATGTTTGGCGTTTTTGCTTTTGAAATAACGGAAATGATCCATCAATTACACTGGACTAAATTTCATGCACTATATTTTGTTTTAAACAATAATGATGTCAGATGATGTCATTGTAATTTACTGTTCATTACTACTACATTACTAAAATATGAATTAATGTGTAAAGGGCTGCATACTAACTGGAAACCTACCTGTTGTCTTTGCTGACCTCCACCTCCTCCGTGGCCTCCCTCTCTGCCCCCTTCACGATCATCTGTCGTCTGTAAACGAAGAAACTCCCGTCTTAATGTCCATTCACCAGGAACATTCACTATGGAGCTGAAAGACAAGGAGAGAGAGAGGAAAACAGTGAAACAACAGCAACTGTGATGTACTGAAGTATGAGGATGAAGAGAAAAATTCTAAATCGCTGTTATTTCACTAGTGAGATGGTCATGGGCACAGTCACACACATACACACGCTTAAAGCTTGCCCTAGTAGAAAGTGCTCAGCTCCTAGTGCCATCTGCTGTTTGATGTCCAGGGACAGCAACAGAGAGGCTAGTGCATCTGTCTATGGACATACACACACACTCACACATGGCCTGTAGTGATTCATTAGTATGTAAGGAGAATTCATAATGACATTAGTGTTAATCCCCCGATAACCACTGATAAAAATCATTTAGACAATGTTTGCATCTTCACCTGGAATTATTAGCTGTGTATACTCGCTGCCTTATCCTGTCTCTTGGTAGCTAAGTGGGCCGTCTTTCATTACACGCCACGTGATCACTTTCTCCGACAACATTTCTGCTGAGTGCAAAAAGGCTTTTACCTGGGTTCTCCTTCCTCCTCCGTCACCTCGTCCTCCTCTTCTTCACTGCCACTGTACTCGTACTCTGGACCCTCTGAGAAAGAAAGGGAGAGCGAGAGAAAGAAAGAATAGTTGTTAGTAATTTACCCCACCCCCCTTTGTTCTAATTATTGAGAAAGCTGTTAGAGCAGAAACAATCTGTCGATGAATCGATTCAAAGAAAATTCATTAAACTATTTTGATCAATCAATTAACAAAATCACATTCCTTTCTCTGGCCCCAGCTTTTCCAAAATAAGGCTTTTCTGCTTGTCTTTCATTTGCATCATTGTAAACAGAATATCTTTGGGACATTCTAAGATTATGCTGGACTAATATTATTATGTAGACTTGATAAATCAATTAATTTTGACAATAATCCACAAATAATGAAAATAATTCTTAGTTGCAGCCCTGATAGCAGAGTGGATCTAAACATGTGAACATGTAACAGTAGACGTCCACCAGCTGCAGAGCACTTGTGGAATGTGTCCCACTTCCCTCTGGCGTCCATGTTAACACGATGTCTGAGTGTGAACCTAGCAGGTTCTCGACTGCGCTCAGTGTTTGTCAGAAATAAGTTCCGGTCACGGGTGGTGCTTGGAGCGAAGGCTTCTGATGTGTTTGCACTGCTGTGGCTATTCTTTTCTGGCGCACGGCACTGTCTCTCTGGCTTTCTGAATCAGCCACTGTTTCATTAAAAATTCCTCCGTGGCTGCAGTCTCGCTTCTTCGTCGTCTACTGCCGGCAGCAATTTTGTCATTATCAAAGCCACACTAAAGTATAGTGTGGGCAAACTTGGGCAACAAGAAAGTAAATGAGAAAGTCTTGTTTGGTGTAAGACATATGGGACAGAGTTATAATCCCATGGCTTTAGAACTGCAATGCTGAATCATTTCAATCCTGACCCAGTGCATTCACTCAAAGACTTTTGTCTCCCTTTTACATGCGCCTCCTACCATGGGACCCATAACACATGTGAATCAGTGTCTTTCTCTGCCTGAGCTGGCTGACTGCTCACAGCTCAGTGTAATGGAAGTATCATCTTGGTTCAGCTGTTTTTAAATGGATAATATATATCAGATCTAATTGTTGAATTGTGGATAGGAACGTTGAAAAGTCTTTCTGAGTCTCCAGGCGTCAAATCACACCAAAATCACTACAGGGCCGAAAAATGTTCCAGGGGGGCTTATTGTCCAAAGGCCAGGAAGATGGGCCAGCCGGCTTAGCGTTACAACATTTGGCCAACATATGGTGTGAAAGTAGCTTGGGCTAACTTGAACATTTCCTTGACGCGCCTTATGTTGCCATTAACACGCTGAAAGGTAACACAATACAGGTGTTGTTGTTTAAAACAGAAAGAAGAAGGGAGACTAACAAATTCTACATTTGCAAAGGACAGAGGAAACCTCTGCTATGTTGCTCTGATGTCATGTTTTTGGCTCATGTCATTCTGAGCAGAAGCTGCAGGAGAGAAGAGCAATTTGAGGGTTAATGCCTACTAACCGAGAAGTGTGCCTTTTTTTTTTTTTGAGTGATTCATCTTCCAAAATATAGACCATCTTTGTCCAAACTACACTCTTGGGTACGCTGAAAATGACACATCCTTTTTGCATCATGTCCGGAGCACTGACTTTTTCCCACACGCACTTACACTACCAGCATGTCATTAATGTGGAGGGGCATAAGGGCACACACACACACAAATCTCGCATTGCCTGAGCACACAGACACACAACACATGCAGCATGCAGAAAGTCTAACAGTCATTAGTGTGTTTTTATAAGCGAACAGAAGATTAGAACCAGATGGCCATTCTGTTTCCTCCTTCCTTCCTCTCTGCTTCTCTCTCTTACTCTCTCCCTGGTCTGTTTCTGTGTCTCTCTCTCTTTCTCTCTGTTGTAATCACTGTCTCTTTCTGTCTCTCGTCCCCAAATGAAGACGAATGAGCCTAACGGGCAATACGAGGATTTCTTATACTGCTTGAATATCAGCGAGAGAACAAAAGAAGAGCGAAGTCATAAATATCTCCGTCTTCTCTTCCCCTCCCCTAACTCTTTTTCTCACAGTCTGACTGCCATCACGTATTCAGCACATGCAACTCATCCAGAGTATAATTCATTTTTAGAACAGAAGGAGGATGAAATTCCCCTGACCCCCCTCTATATTCCTAATTTGTCTCTCGTTTCTATGTCTCTACACCCCCCCCCCCATCTCTCCTCGTCCTCCTTTTCCGTTTCTGTGTCTCTCTGTTGTATAAAACGTTGTCCCAACTGAATCCTGTAGAAAAAGAAGGGAAAGGTCGGCCGTGCACAGCCTTTTCGCCCGACCCAACATTCTCCCTCTTTCGCTCACTTGTTCATTTTGTCTGGCCGTCTTACTGTCGCCCCTCCTCACTTCTCTCTGTATTCAACTCAATTTAAATATCTGGCAGAACTCGTACAGTTCAAATTCAAATTCAAAAGCTTTGTTGGCTAGGGAAAACTGGTGTCCAATCAGTAATAGTGTATAAACTGCATTTTAAGAGGTGTGATCAAATGCATATATCAACAGCACTTTTTGGTCTTGGTGCACTTGGGCAGGTTTAGGTGTTAGAAAGGGTGGCCTTACTTTAGCTAAATGAATGGAGATACAGAACAGTGTAATACATGCAAAGGAAGTTGTGTAAATTGTGGCTAACACAAGGAACCTAAAACAGAGTGCTAGAAATAAGCAGAAATGCTTTTTGTTGTGTTTTTGACAGTCTGAGCAAAGCAGCTGCCATGCCATCAGTGCAGTTGGTGCACTCTCTCAGCTACAGTGTGTTGGTAGTTCTTATTCCTCTACAAGCAGGCCTGAAACCCATCTAATGCAGCGAATTTGTGAAACATAATGGAAAATCTGTTCGGTGAAGTGGCATATTAGTACTCCTTTCTGAATTTTCATTAGTTATCCAAAGAATGTATCAAATCCCACGACTGAGAATCACCTCTCAAACACCTAAAAATAATTAAAATAATGTAGGACAGAGACGATGAAATAAATCTGGGTGTTAAATCAGGACAGGTGCACTTTATCTGTGTTTCATAGAATCCACCTGTGCGTGCCTTGTGGGTTTTTATTTTACAGTGTGTGTTTGTGTGTCTATATTATAATTGTGTCTTTATTTGAAAATACATGCCCACTTTTGTGTACGTCTGCTTGTATGTGTTTTGTGTTAGGATCATCATTATGACTATAAGTCACCTTACAAAAGCGTATCAGCTGACTATCGTATCAGCTGCTGTGAAGTTTGAATAAACAAACAGTTAGTCCCTCTAGCCATCCTTCCATCTATCCCTCCCTCGTTTTCTTTAGCCCTTCGCACATCCGCTCCTGATACATCTACTGCATCCACTTCTGCTCACCTTTCTCTTTTTTCTTCCTGGTTCTGTCCAAGTGATCTTTGAGCATGATGCGAACTTGTCTCTCATTAGCCAGATCTCTGATGAAAGCGTGCCTCAGCAGGGTGTCAGTAGCGGGTCGATGCAGATGGTTCTTGACCAGACAACCATCAACAAAGGACAAGAAACGCTTCGACCTGTGAAAGACAGAAAGAGACAGACAAAGAAGGAGGGCGAACTCAATTGCAATATTGAATGCTTTTTAATTAATTCAGGTTTTAGGTTTTAAGCCCCCAGTTAGTCTTTACATACACAGTCCTGCTCAGTTACTGGAACATTATTATCCTTAAATCCATATAAATTAATTAAATAATGTTACTGTATTCAAAACTGCAGTTTGCTGGATCATCTGTAAAGCAAATTGGCCTGCTTAAAGCGGTCAAAAAATAAACTGAGGAGCAATTTGACACAGCAACCACAAATCATGTAACCCACAAAGCCATACCTGCACTACATTAGTTCAATAGGTTGACTTTATATAATGATGACCATAATTAAAAAAACAAAAAAGAAGTGCAATCCAAAAGGACTGTATAAAGTCAATAAACAAAAGAAGTGGAGCAAACTACGATAATGTGTAAATCAATATGCAGTCAGAGTCACATGAAAACAGAGTCCTAGGAAAACATTTCTAACAGTGACGTAACAGACCAATATAATAACCAATAGATGACAGCCTCCATAACATGCCACCAAATGTTTAAATACTCACCTAGAGTATGCAAACTAGTAATCACCTGTTGGATTATTACCAAGGACAGTCCTGTCAAAAATGTTGCAGTGAAGGTTATCGTAATATCTGAGTACAGAAACACTCCTAGAAGTCGAGAAGTGTGCTGTCTGTGTTCTGAACTCATAGAAAACTGGGGGAAAATGTGTTGCTGCTTTGTTTTTGGTGTACTTGCCGCCTTCGGGAGGCCCTGAGGTAAAAGGACTAGAAGGCACCACAAAACCCAGACTGCTATTAAAAGCTGTCCTACGAACTAGTGTTTCTGATGACATTAATACTGAATGAAAGACAGCTCGAGTTCAGCCACCAGTTCGATCTGAGAGCTTATCCATTATATATGGAAGAGAATTATGCAGGATGACAGAAGAGGAGGGGGAACGCTAGAGAGTTAATAATAAAACTCTGATTATGATTAGAAATGGCAGCAACAATATATACATATATATATATATACAGTGGGTACGGAAAGTATTCAGACCCCTTTAAATTTTTCACTCTTTGTTTCATTGCAGCCATTTTCCAAAAATCAAAAAAGTTCATTTTATTTCTCAGTAATGTACACTCAGCACCCCATCTTGACAGAAAAAAACAGAAATGTAGAAATTTTAGCAAATTTATTAAAAAAGAAAAACTGAAATATCACATGGTCATAAGTATTCAGACCCTTTGCCGTGACACTCATATTTAACTCAGGTGCTGTCTATTTCTTCTGATCATCCTTGAGATGGTTCTACACCTTCATTTGAGTCCAGCTGTGTTTGATTATACTGATTGGACTTGATTAGGAAAGCCACACACCTGTCTATATAAGACCTTACAGCTCACAGTGCATGTCAG
>NC_060168.1:7503707-7524665 GCF_021292245.1 Micropterus dolomieu | reverse complement strand
CTCCTAATATTACGACTTGTTTTTCTTTACATGTCAGAGAACACAGATATGTGGGAGAGATTCTGAATGTGCAGAGTTTTGAACATGAGCAGATAAGTGTTTCCCATACGTTCATTTATTTGGATCGCCACAATATCAACGCTGACCGGCACATATTTCAAATCATATTTGATTGCAGAGCTGCAGGCAGCGAGTATTCGCACAGCACATCCTCTTGTTCGTCCCTCTCACTCTCTTTGCCTCAGTTATGATAAGTTATTAACAGATGAGCTAATAAAGTCCAGTCAATAACTGAATTAAAACTGATTAATTTATCACTGAGATGAAAAGGGGCCACAAACACATTTAAATAGGTTACTTCCCCACAAAAGACACAAAAGAGGAGGTAAGACTAAATCACGTGTGTTGACAGGGATGATATTAAATAAGTTGATCTACAGGAGAAAAATATTTAAAAGCAATAAAGAATGCCTGAGAGCCACACTAAATTATATTCCATTAAATTTTATTTATTTTGAATCACCTGCCACCTGAATTTTGTGTTTCCCTTTATATAATAAGAAATTTCCAACATAAATTGGTGCAGAAAAAGCAGAAATTGGAGCAGAGATTTTACCAGAATGCAGGAAATTAAGTCTTTAATGCTCAAAATTGTCTGGGGGAGGACCCCCATACCCCACATTTATTAAGTGCCCCATTCAAGAAAACAGTCTCTGGCTTCACACACAGTTTCTGGGAGGAACATTCACTTATTTTCACATGGCTTTTTTGTTACCTGGGAAAGTAATTAATATGTTGTTTGTCATTCAATTATGTTTTTCGATGTTTTTAATAAAAATAGTACAACAACAATAAAATAAAATAAATTAACAATATTCAGGGCAAATAGCCAACATAGCCTGGATAATGGACGGGGGGGCCTAGCCCAAAAAAGGTTGAGAACCACTATACTACAGCGTTAGTGATAAGACAAAATGTGGTCAGCATCACAATACAGGAAACACATGAAGATTTTGAGTTAATAAAGGACAACTTCCCTAGTAATGTTATTTGTGGTTTATGAGTAACATATTAGTGACTCACTAGATTTAAAATTATATGAAAGCCTTTATATGAATATGTAATCTTCTGTTCAGCTAGCTATTTTTTGTTCTTACTACTGATATTTAACTACTTAAAATATACTGCGATTAGCCACAACATTACGACCACTAATATTGTATAGGTCCCCCTTTTGCCACCAAAATAGCCCTGACACATCCACTAGACCTCTGAAAGTGTGCTGTGGTATATGGCATAAAGTCCTGTAAGTTGCGAGGTGGAGCCTCCATGGATTGGACTTGTTTGTCCAGCACATCCCACAGTTGCTCGATTGGATTGAGATCTGGGGAATTTGGATGTCAAGTCAACACCTTGAATTTGTTGCTGTTGTGGGGGAAATTTGATATTTTATATATGTTTACTGTTTTACCTTTTATGCTGCATTATTATAGAACCATGTTTCACTGTGTGGCTGTTTGATAATTTTATTATGTTGCAGCTATAACTGCAATGTGAAGGTTCCCATGGGAAAGTAGCTCATTAGAGGGTTTCCATATATGACTGTCCTTGATGAGCCTTCATCTCAGGGCAGTTGGTCCCTACTCCCGTCCTCCCTAAGACAGCTGCGTAATACCCTTATGGTATAAAGTCACCTGTTTCTTCACTGGCTCTTTGTCTTACACTCTACAGACTGTTAACACTCTGTATGTCTGTATGACCCTTTGCAAAGAATAAAACCCCTAAAGACGTCTGGGTTGGACTCTTTATTTCAGAAGACTCACTAAAGGACAAATTTCCATTACATTTGGTATCAGAAGTGGAATGGTTTGGCAAAGTTTGTCCAGGACCTGAGATGCCCGGCGACTGATCACCCTGGAGTATTGTGTTTCAGCCTCCACCTCGCTGACTTAAGAGACAGGAGGGTCGACCGTCTGCGCCCCAGACCGTTGCCACTACCATCTCAAAAAGAGTTGGACCTATGTTGTCCTTATGCGGTGAGTAACTGAGATAAATAAAAAAATGTTGTACATGTTACTGGATTTCCAATAAACACTTATTAAATGCTTAGAGTGCGCTTTTGATTGTACCATCTCACACGCGGATCCTTAGTTAACAGGGCCGAGCAGAATAACAAGGGTTTTTCTCCGCTGTTAACTGGTTGACAGGGCCGAGCAAAATTATTGCAGATTCTAGCCGCTTTTTTGACCGGTTGAACAGGGCCGTGTAGAAACAGGGGTTTCTCCGCTGTTCTAACCATTTTGTGGTTTGAGCAGGGCCGAGTGGAAAAAGGGGTTTCTCTGCTGTTCGAGCAATTTTGGAGTCTTAAAAGGGCCGTGAAGACTCCGCTGTCGACTGCTTTTCACAGAGTTTGTGGCGTAAACAATCTGGATTTACAGTGACGACTGTATCTAAGGAAAGGGTTTGAGTCCCTAGGTAAAAGACCTGTACAAGCAAAGAATGACAGTGTGGGAGATAGGTAGGATAGGATTTTTCTTCACCTTTAATACGCTGCATGCAAAAGATATATGGTGAAGACCCACAAAAACATAGAATAATGGTTGAATAGATTCTGTTTTCCTATTCCTACTCTTTATGAGGCAATTACAACAGATAGAAGAGATGTGATTTTTTTTTCACTAGGTATAGAAAGAAAGAAAGTGTAATTTTAACAGAATATAAGCATTTGAAAGCATTGTCCACGTGGAACGCAGGATCAGAAAGTAGGAGAAGGCAACAGGAGTATGCCAAATAAATGCCTTATAGTGAGGGTGACGGAAGGTGAGATACATACATACATTAGAGATTAAATGGGGTTGTGTTAGAGTAAAACTGGTAAACTGAGTGGGAAACAGCTCCTAAAAGAACCAGCTAACACATTATATCTTCTTTAACTGAGGTACACAAGTCATGGAATACATTCTGGCTGATCCAGTCCTGGACTCCGTTGCTACTCCTCCAATATGCTCCAGTCCGAGAACCAGCCCAGGATGAAGACTATGCTGAGGTTAAAACTGCTGCTGAAACATGACACTGTAGCCATAGAGATGATGAACTAATCCACCATTAATGACTTACATAAGCACTGTTCTGGTCCATACACTGTGTTCCTCAAACTATTCCTGAACCATTTTTGCTTTGTGGGAGGGCTCATTATCTTGCTGAAGGAGGTCACTGCCATCAGGGAATAACTTTTCCATGAAAGGGTGTCCATGCTTTGCAACAATGTTTAGGTAGGTGGTACATGTCAAATTAACATCCACATGAATGGCAGGCCCAAGAATTCTCAGCAGAACATTGCCCAAAGATCCACATGGCCTCTGACGCTTGCCTTCTTCCCTTAGTGCATCCTGGTGCCATCAAAATATTGTGGTTTCAGATACGTGTTTTTCAACACGGATCTGAAACGTGTTTTTCAACACGGATCTGAAACCACAATATTTTCCTCACCTAACTTAAGGTGCTTTTGTTGCCTGTATTTCCAAATGTAACTGAAACAGCCCAGCTTGAAAAAATATTGTCTGATCCATTTATACTCTTGACAAATCAAGAGTACAACAGTGACACTGTTGCCTATTCACCGCAAGGTGAGGTTTTATTGTTTGTTTAAAATACTAGTGTCACGTGAGTCATTTTATCCTGGCACTTCTTTTATAATACTGCATAGTTTGATAGCAATTATGGTTTTATTTATATTTTATATGCACTAAGATTAAGCAATTTGAAAAAGTTAAGCAAAAGGAATATTGAGAAAGTAACTAAGAAACGAAGGAATTCTGCAGGAAGAGAACCTACTGTGCCGTGCAGAAGTAACGCAACGGAAGAGAATATTGTCTACATATCAATATATAAACTGACAACATAATAATATACAACAACAAAGATCAACAATCAACAACAAATATGTGCGATGTGCCAGGTCTGTGCCCGACACGAGATGAAACGGTATTTACATGTGCAGAGACATTTGTATCATTTGCAAGGGTGGAGTGTCAGTGGGGGACCCGGGCCTTGTTAATGAGGCTAGTTGCAGACGGGAAGAAACTGTTTTTGTGGCGAGGGGTTTTGGTCCTGATGGACCGCAGCCTCCTGCCAGAGGGGAGAGTCTGAAACAGTTTGTGTCCGGGGTGGGAGGAGTCAGCTGCAATCTTTCCTGCTCACTTCAGAGTCCTCGAGGCTCGCAGGTCCAGAAGAGAAGGAAGATTACAGCCAATCTCTCAGAGCGAATGATGCGCTGCAGCCTGCCCTTGTACCTGGCAGTGGCAGCAGTGTACCAGATGGTGATGGAGGAGGTGAGGATGGACTCAATGATGGCGATGTAGAAGTGCACCATCATTGTCTTTGGCAGGCTGAACTTCTTCAGCTGCCGCAGGAAGTACATCCTCTGCTGGGCCTTCTTGGTGAGGGAGGTGATGTTCAGCTCCCACTTGAGGTCCTGGGTGATGATGGTGCCCAGGAAGTGGAAGGAGTCCACAGTGGTGACTGGGGAGTCACACAGGATGATGGGAGAGGATGGGGCTGTGCTCTTTCTGAAGTCCACAACCATCTCCACCCTCTTCAGAGCGTTGAGCTCCAGAAGACAGTGCTCCAGATGGTCGATCTCCCACCTATAGGCGGACTCGTCCGCACCTGAGATGAGCCCAATGAGGGTGGTGTCGTCCGCAAACTTCAGGAGCTTGACAGACAGGTGACTGGAGGTGCAGCTGTTGGTGTACAGGGAGAAGAGAAGGGGGGAAAAATGCAGCCTTAAGGGGATCCGGTGCTGATGGTCCTAGAATCAGAGACATGTTTTCTCATCTTCACGTGCTGCTTCCTGTCCGTCAGGATGTCAGTGATCCACCTGCAGGTGGAGTCAGGCACGCTCAGCTGAGAGAGCTTGTCCTGCAGCAGGGCTGGGATGATGGTAAGTACTTTGGTTTATGACCAAATACCTGTTAAACTTATGGCATTCCCATCAGCATCAGCTGTACGTTTGTGCCAATAAGCAAATGATAGCATGTTTCAATGCTAAAGTTAGATGGTAAACATTATACCAGCCAGTATTAGTATTTCAGCATTGTCATTGTGCACATGTTAGCATGCCAATGTTAGTATTTGCTCGAAGCACTGCTGTGCATAGGGACAGCCTCAGAACTGCTAGCTTGGCTGTAGTTTCTCAGTGTTATGATTCTATTTGGGAACTCACAGCAGTCAGTTTCAGATATGTGTTTTTCAACATGTATCTGAAACCACAATCTTTTCCTCACCTAACCTAAAGTGCTTTGTTGCTTGTATTTCCTAATGCAACCGAAACAGTTTGAAAAAATATTGTCTGATCCATTTATACACTTGACAAATCAAGCGTTCTCACCATCTGGGTAAGCTACAACAAGAAAATTACATTATAAAAACAGCAGAATGGTTTACAGCCACACAGCCACAATTGGAAGAAAGCATGGGCAGATCCTTAGCCAACATACAGGTTTTGGTCATATAATTAGAATATCATCAAAAAGTTGATTTATTTCAGTAATTCCACTCAAAAAGTGAAAGTTGTATAATGTATACATTCATTCCACACAGACTGATATATTTCAAGTTTTCATTCCTTTTAATTTTGATGATTATAACTGACAACTAATGAAAATCCCAAAATCAGAAAATTAGAATATTACATATAATACATATATATTACATATATAATATTAATATTATATATGTTTATCCAGTGCAACACAACACAACACAATCTCAGATCAAATATGAATGAAGATTCTGTTACTTCATTGCTTATTATCTGCCTCAAACATTTTAGTAAACACATTAAGTGTACTGTTGAGCTATAATTTGAGAAAGTTTGTGTCCAGGGCGCCATTCTTTTCTTGCTTGAAAACGGACCAAGCACTGCCACAACTTGCATGCATCACACATATCATTGCTCTGATTAGTTGTCTATCCAATGGCGACCAGAGGCATTTTGGTCTTCGCCCCTTTCACAAATGAACTGAGAAGTTCCAGACTAATACACATTTGCAAATACAGTATCTCACAAAAGTGAGTACACCCCTCACATTTTAGTAAATATTTGATAATATATTTTCATGTGACAACACTGAAGAAATGACACTACAATGTAAAGTACAGTGAGTAAAGTGCCAATATTTTGTGTGGCCACCGTTATTTTCCAGCACTGCCTTAACCCTCTTGGACAGGTTGACATTGGAGTCCTCTTCCACTCCTCCATGACAACATCACAGATGTCAGAGACCTTGCACTCCTCCACCTTCCGTTTGAGGATTCCCCACAGATGCTCAATAAGGTTTAGGTCTGGAGACATGCTTGGCCAGTCCAACACCTTTACCCTCAGCTTCTTCAGCAAGGCAGTGGTTGTCTTGGAGGTGTGTTTGGGGGCGTTATGTTGGAATACTGCCCTGCGGCCCAGTCTCCGAAGGTAGGGGATCATGGTCTGCTTCAGTATGTCACAGTACATGTTGACATTCATGGCTCCTTCAATGAACTGTAGCTCCCCAGTGCCGGCAGCACTCATGCAGCCCCAGACCACGACACTCCCACCACCATTCTTGACTGTAGGCAAGACACACTTGTCTTTGTACTCCTCACCTGGTTGCTGCCAGACACGCCATCTGAACCAAATAAATTTATCTTGGTCTCATTAGACCACAGGACATGTGTAGTGGGACAACGGTGTGGATTTGTGTATTTTATATTAAATTAATTTGGAGCTACTCCAAATTCCTCTTTTCCTCTCCCAGAGAGGAGCAGGGGGATTAAAGATCAACTTCAACAGACTGCTAAAGAGACCCCAACGGAAGGGGGGTGGAAAGTTTCTTTTTTAAGTGCTATGCCTTGTTGATCATAAAACTGGTGCTTTTTTTTGATTCCGAAGCTGATAACGCGGTGCCTGACTGTTAAACTGACAAAAGGGGACACTAACCAGCGATTAGCATTTCCCTGAACAGCCTATCAAAACTGCCCCCCCCCCCACACACACACATGTAAACGTGGCAACTGACCTTGATCTGCGTTTCATTACCCCATCAAAGGGATACTACTTGTCTCACCTAAGTGTGACATAACCCAGGACAGCCGAACTTTAAATAACCAAAGACTGCAGTCTCCAAAGACCCAAAGCATTTGTTGCTATCTGTTGTTGATATTAGTGCTGAAAAGAATCTAATCTAAGCTTTCCTCATGTAACCTGAGCTCCCCCAAGTGGACAAAATAAGTATTACACACCATCGTCGGAAATGCCGTTAATGTATAAATGTCACCCACTTATCCTGACCAATAATGTGACAATTGTTTTCCTGTTACCAAATGCTTAACTTAGAACGGACAACCGTTTGACCATTGAGGTTTGATTGTGGAAAATATTTGATTATAATACGCGCAAATAGATTTTTTTTTTAGACATTTAAAGTTTGGAAAGGCAGCCCCTCGGGAAACCGGAAATGTTCATCCCTGCCAAGAGAATTGACCTTTTAGATATGAGACTGATTGATTGATTTAAGATAATTTAGCGATTATTAACTAACTGATCACTAGTAATAATTGTATAACATGCATCTACAGTCTACTACAAAACAGAATTAAAAAAACAATAGCCGCTTTATAGCAGAGAATGTTAAGTTTCCAAACAAATAATAGCATTATGTTTATATGGCCATGTTTAATTCAGTCAATATGTCTAACATGAAAACAGAGGAGTGTATCATCAGCATAATAAGAGAGAATTACATAAGTGAATTAAATAACAAAGTGGTAGTAGTGGACATACCCTTTGTATTGTGATAAGGGCCAGTACTTTAAACTTCCAACATTAGTTTTAACTTATTTTATTCTTGTGCAAAATGGTTGAAGGAAAATTAACCACTATGTCTGCAAGTTAAATTTGAGATTTGGGTTAATTTGGGTTAAACTCTAATTGGATGACTAACATCATCTTCTTTTTACCTCAGGAAATCTACAAATTGCCATTAAATCCCAATATTTTAGTTCAACATTTTGGGAAATGCGCTTGTTTGCTTTTTTTCAGTTATATTAGAAGATTGATAGCACTCTTATGTTAAGTAGGGAACTAGAGATGGGAGGCGATTAGCCTAGCTTAGCGAAAGACTAGAAATGTTTACAACATATAACTCCATCTAAAAACCACCCCACTAATCCAAACTTGTTTTTTTGTCTACAAAGGAATATGTAGGAATTAAATTAGCAAAATACAATTGGTAGAGACAACCAGCAAACTCTTTCTGCTTTTTGTCTTTATGCTAAGGTAAGCTAATTAATAAAAAAATAGCCCTCCAGGCTCTAGCTCAGTACTCAGAAAGAAGGTGAATAAGCATATTTCCCAAGATGTTTCAGTTTCAAGTACTATGTTTTTATGTAGTGAAATAACATGCAATTACTATTTCCATTTGATTGTGTATTTTTACCAAAACATTATGTTTATTTATTACTTTATTTTTAGGCTACACATTGTCTAGTGCTTAATTAATACTGATTTGGATGCCTTTTAAGTGTTCTATAATTTAAATGTCTTCTTCAATTTGTTTCCATTCACTGCAGATTCACTGCAATTTTTTTACTAACCCCTACGCCCTCTGCTCTGTTTCTTGCGTTACGACCCCCTAAAAAAATAAATCTTAAGAGGGCTGCCGCCAAATGCGCGAAAACAACCGACATGTTTGTTACCGGGGCTGCGGTAGCTTCAACATTAGCTGCAGGACCCGACGTATTGCAGGTTCAGGCACTAAAGAGTTAAGGAGAGCTGTGGCCACTGCCAGGCAGTGGAGGAGGCATGTGTTAGCAAGTGTCAAAGTGACAGGGCTGAGTGAGAGAAAGTGAGCAGGTGGAGAGTGGATGTGAAGCAGTAAGCATGGAGTAGGGTCATTTACACTGGGGATGATGGGGACATGTAGGCTATCCACCACTTTTTGAAAGCATTTGTTAAAAATGTTCTGAAAAATAGCTTGAACCAAGATATGTTAATTAACAAATAAAAATGCTATGAAAAAGGTTTATTTGCACAATAAGCAATGCAATGTAAAAGAATGAATTGTCACCTGGCACCTGAATTGTGTGCTTCCCTGGTGCATAAAATGTCTCCAGAATGCAGGAAATTAGGTGTTTAATGCTCAAAATCTTCTGGGGCAGGACCTCCACACCCCCCCCATCAACTATTTCATCAATACATTTTTTTTCCTAAATAGTAGGCCTATTAAAATATATTAAAATATGTTCTTGTCTTGTTGTCATGGCCCCAATCTTGTGCAATGTTATGTCTCATGGGCTAAGTTTTTCACACCCCTAATCTGAGCCCTTAAATGGAAGGATGGTGTATTGGTGAGGGGTGTCCGACCGATTTTGGTGGGCCACCTGGACCAAAAATGCCAGGGCCGTTTTTTTGTCCCAGTCCAGCCCTGGTTGAAAGAAAGGAAAGGAAACAGATTGCAAAGAGACTCTGGTTTAGCAAGAAAGAGGAAATGAAAACAGACAAGGTGAATGTAGGGGAGAAGTAAAGGAAATAAGAAATAACAATTGCGTTAGACGACAGGCATCCAAAATGTATAAAACAACTCATATCATTTTTATTTGCTCTCAGTTAAATTATTTCAACCAATATATCCAAAAAATAGTCAAAGAAATGAGCAGAAATCAAAAGACAACCACTATACTGTATATTGCCATCGAATATAACAACTCAAATAAGTAATTATTGTCTCAAACAATCTCAAATATCCAGAATTCATTGGTTCTAATAAGACAATGACAGTACCTCTGTATAAATTCAAAACATTATTCACTTTGCTTAAATATTATGGTAATAATCTTGGTTTCTTAAAGCTCACAAAGAAGAATGTGGTCTGGTTCAGCTTGGCATCTGGCCTTGTACGCAGTCAAGCCCCCTTTGGCTGACTGGAAATGGTCTCTGCCAGAGTAACATGTTTAAAACATCAGTCTGATAGCAGGGTTGTACTACCATGAGCGTCCTTTCCATCCATCCATCCATCCATCCATTGGGCCATACATCCATGAAACAAGGGCTCTGGATCTCGCACACTTAATGTGGGTATTAACAGAAGTTGTAGGGAACAAATCACCGTCATGTACTGTATAGGTCTATGCATAAGTTATGGAAGCTGTACAGAGATTATTGTAAAAACAAAGCCTGCCAAAACATGATCACCAACCTTCTAGAAGGATAAAACTCTTAAATAAAGCAGAAGAAAATAAATAATAACAATGTTTTTGGAGGGATACCTCCTTTTTTCCCTTTATCAGTTTTTATCATTACTTCATGGTCGGACAGAAAACAAATATACTGTATCAACATAAGATGTTTATTCTCCTCCATATTAAAAGAGGCTGTGAGAAATGACTGTGTCATTTACTCTTTTATCTATGTTTATTTGATTATTCTTTTTTATCTAAATGGGTGGTCATGCAAATAGAAAAAGCCAAGTCCTTTTAGCTTTTCGCTTGGTGGTAAAAGTTGGAATGTCACCTCTTGGCAAGTTCACCTCTTGATGAGTTGACAAGTTGCTGATTACTGGGTCACAAGGTGATGAGCAGGCTGGTTTGCAGTCTCATGGTGCCTTTTAGCATCCGCCTAGCTCAAGAAGTTACTAGCCTTTTAGTTAGCTAGTTTTAACAACTAGCTTCCATGTACACCAGCTAAAGTTCTGTGCTTTCTCAGTAACAAAGTTAAGCAATTACTTTACGCATCACTTCTTCGATATTGTTGCTGGATTCCATTTCTTTTAAGTCAACCATTTTAGCTTCTAAGAACCAAACCAGTTAGCTAACTAGCTAGCTAGCCCGGGAATTGTATTTCAAGAGGTTGACTTGTTGTTTTAAGGTGGACTGGTATTCCAAAATCATTGCTTGAAGTCTGCCTCGTTTACTGACAAGCCACCTAGTCAACAGGTAGATCAATATACTGAGAACTCAGTTAGGTGGATCGACTAACATTCCAAGATTTCCAAGATTACGCTACTTTTCAGTCGACCAAAATTTCCGAGTAGTTAAGCAGCTGACAAGTCAACTGTTTTTTCCACATACACAGCTGGGGTGCGAGCAGACTCCGATTACAAAATACTTTGTATTTTTTGTGCTCCGAAGTCCAACTTGGTAGCTTGTTCAACAAATACTCCTACTCCAAGTAATCCTGTCTGTGGATACCTACTCATTGTTTAGGTATCCTGGACCTGTTCATTGCCTGTTGTAGTTTATTACATCCACATGTCCATACCAGTTTACAAACTTTATGCTCCAGTCCAACGGGTATGACCAGTCATGTTTCCAATGGTCATCTTACATATCAGTTTGTATCAATCTGTAACCAGTTGGTAGGTCCAAAGCCAGCGTACAATCACTTTTATAATGTGAATACATCCGTCTGTAAGCAGTCTGCTGCTGATGGGATCAAGTAGCCCAAAACTAGTCCAATGGCAGTCTGCAAGAAGTCCCTCCTGAAAGCTATGGCTATACACATGTCCAAAAACCCAATCAAAACTAGTCAACCAACCAGTCTACACCATGTTCAAAGCCATTGTAAAAGCAGTCTGTAAACCGGTCTGTAATCCAGTACTAGTTGAGCAGTCCTTCTACCAGATGTCAGAGCTTAGTTCTCTGCTGGTGAGTGGTACGAAGGTGCTGTTCAGGTGAAGTTCTGGCTTCTTCCCAAGCGTACTGCTCTGAGGCACCTGGATTAAAAAAACAGCAATAACAGCAGTTATTAGAAGGAATGTCCCCCACACCACACGTCCAAGCAAAAATCTACCCTTAAAAAGAGAAAACAGGGGCTGCATTCTACAGTATATACAGTACTATTACATGCGAATAGTGCACCATGCCTCATATATGACTATACTGTAAATGAGAGCTATTTCCCAGTCTGTTGAAATAAATACACATTATAGGTTGGATATTATGAAGTTACAATTTTCTTTCTACATTTTCTTTTATCCAAACAGACCTCTTGTTCCCCAGTGAACTGCTCTGAACCCCTGGGGAGAAAAGAGGGGTTTTATTTTCAATGTGATAAAACTCTGAGTACATGCACACAAACAACAGCACGGAAATTCAAAAAAGGATACACTGTGCAGATGTTGGATGCTATAGAAAAAAAACACTAAAGAAGTGGTCCTGTCTTTTCTCCCACCTGTCCATTCAGCAGTGTCATAGGGATATTGCAATAGACGTGGCGCCCCCCAGGACCCAGAGTGGAAAACTGCACGGTGGAGGGAGGGGGGAGGGGAGGGGACAGTGAGGAAGGCTGTGGGGGGAGCTGGAACTCGTAGCTGCGGCAGAAATGCCTCATCTGGGCCGCTGTAGCAGTGTGACCGCCTCCCAACGGCAAGGTCATCTGGTTGTAGTCGGGAATCTCTGTCGCCAAGGCAACCTGTGGTGAGAAAACATGACTTTCTGTTAACTTTGATCACTTCAAGTATTATTCCATAAGGCAATTAAACCTTACGTTCTTAATGCCGACATTCCAAAGAGATTTCCAGACTTGGATGAACTGTGAAAACTGTTCATTTTCAGATCCACATTTGGGGATTTGGCTTTTTTTTGTGGGGTGGGTGGATGTTTTCAGAATTGCCGCCAACCTGTCAAAATTAGTTGTGTGACTCATGCAGTTTTAAATGTGAAATTGATTATTTATTAGCAGTCTATTTGGTTCTTCAGTCCTAGCCTATTCATATTTTCATACTATTCCAGTAGTTTTTGACTTTGCCTGCCACAGAATGTGGGTAAAAAATCTTGCACTGGGGCCCGTCCTACTACCTGATACCCCAGGTTTTAGAAACAGCAAGTCTAAATAACATCAGATTGAAGTAATATACATGCAACAGCTGACCTGATGATGTCCATGGCGACTCTCATTCGGGGGTCCCAAGGAGGCGGAGGTTGTTGTCATTGCAATGGTGGAGACGGTGGTCTGTAGGTCACCAAAGAGGCCCTGTTCACCAGAGTCCATCACCTGTTACCAGAGAAACACAATTACATAGCTTTCACTGTGCAGATGTATACACATGTTTGAGTGGTCATAATGGAGAAATTAACACAGTGATAAGAAAAGTTTTTGAGTACATGTTAAAAGATTAGACTAGCCCTAACCCTAAAACCTACAGTGCCCAGTGTTCTTATGATTAAGGCTAAAATGATAAAAACAGAACAATGCGCGTTTGAAGATGTATGTGTTCGGGAGGAGTGAAGGCTTGTGTGTGCACCAGAGAGACAATATGGAAAGTCTGAACCTAATAAGAGACAGACTCACACATTGTTCCTATGAGATTTAATGACAGTAAGAAAATTATTGAATGACAACATATAGCCTAAATTTACTGAATGAAAGTTAATTTGGGGTAGGTTCAAAAACACTATGCAGGATTTTATAATAATACCATTAATAGTATTTCTTGAAATTTAATCGTGAGACACGTTTCACTTAAAGTGCACCAGTTGCCACACAGTTTATGGCACACCTGATATTAGTGCAGGTAATTTTATGTGTATAGTATGTGTATAGAAAATAACAGTGAGCGATACAACTAAGGGCTCAGGTTTAGAAATAGCAAAAAGGGTGAAATCACAGCCTGTTTTTTTTTTCCTTTGGTCTGAACCATTTTGCTAAAGTTCACTTTGTTGCATTTATGTATTTGGTTCATTTAGGTTGACACTGTCCTATTGCAAGTGAACTAGGACAAGTAAACAAAAGTCACATGGATTCAGGCAGTCCACAAAAATGTCATCCTGTTAGGATTAGGGATTTTGGTGGTGGTGAGGGGTCACACACCTGCTTGCCATTCAGTGCATGTTGCTGAGCATGATGGATGGCTTGAATTCTTCAGCGTTCTTGTGCAATTTTTCAAGAAGGTAGGAAATGTGTTCCTTGGCCCATAATTTTAAGAGGCTTTTCACCAGTTCTTAAGTTCACTGGGTTATACCAGAGTTTCCAAGCATGAATAACTGTAGACTGTCAATGTCTATCTACTTAAACTCACAAAGCCCAGAAATTGTTGAAATTGTTTTATGGCACTATGTAGGTTTGAATGGCACTATTCTCAGCTGGCCTAATAAACAAAACTAAAGAAGTAGACATAACAAAGTTTGAATGAAGGACATTAAGACACTATCACATCTGTGGCAGTTATATAGTTCACTCTATTTGTTTCTCAGTGATAATTCTCCAGTATCAAGCAGCAGGTGAAAATCTTTTTGCTAATCAGGGCACACACCACCTGAGGTGTTAACACATGGTGAACATGTACACATTTTCCCCATTGTGATTTCAATTTTCATACATTACCTGTATTTAGCAGACACTCCAAAAAGGCCATCTGTTTGTGGTGAATGTATGCACCCCAGGGGAGCACAAGCAAATATGCCGACTTAGATAATTCTTGTAGGCACCTGGATTTATATAGTGTTTTTTCTGCATTTACACCTATAGCTATACACTATATGTTTGGTCCATGACTAGAGGGAACAGGGTTTCAGTACATATTCTTTAAGGCAGGTTGAGTTTACCAAACTAATTAAAATTGCACTTTGCTGATACAAATAGTGCCAGTGTGTACATGACTGTGAAAACTGCAAAACCTATTGGAAAAAAATATACCTGACGTCTGGACAACGTCTCTCTGCGTTTAGCGGGCATCTCATAAACCACCTGTTTCCAAAACTTAGATGACAGCTCATTGCTCTTAGGACCCCTCCACTTGATGATGGATAAGACCTGTGGAGTAGAGAAGAGTTTTTTGAGCAGTCTCCTGGGTGTCAAATGACACCCTTCAGATCACACCCTTCTTCCCTGCCTCTCTCTATTCACCCCTCTCTCTGTATACCTTGATTGTGTGTTTAAGTGCTTCCACCTCTTGGTAGTTGATGACATTCTTCAGGTCTGCACACTCTATCATGATCACCTGGACACAGAAACATACAGACATACAGGTAAAGGTGTTTAAGAAGAGAAGGGAGAAATCTCTGAGTAGAGCAACTCTTCAATCAACTCTCCTTACTGTACACAAAGAACTTAACAACTATTTCTCAGATTGTTGTGTGTCCTGTTGAGCTCGTGAATCATACCTTGATCTCCCCAGTAACCAGCATGGAGTGGAGGCGTGTCTCTATCTGGAAGATGCTCCACCCTCTTTTGGCGACAAACTCTGGAGTCAAAACGATGATCAAACGTCTGCTCTGTTCCACGCTGCGAGCTAAGTCTTCAATGTAGGCTGGGAGAGAGAGACATACGGATAATGGCAAATCTAAAAGAAAATTTTGTGAAGTGAAGATCAGTGAAGTGAATGTGTTATCATTATTGTCAATAATGTGTTTTCTCCAGTTTTGTGTTAAGAATTACTGTGACAAGATAAAAACAGGATTGATGCAGGAAGTAAGGTAACAAAGTTAGCTTTTGCTGATGGAATAGTTAAAAAATGTTGGGGGAATATGTTTTCTTGATTGACATGAGACGATTAATATGAAACTCATATCTGTGTGTTAATCATGGAGGTGGAGTCAGAATGTGGTTAGCCTAGCTTATCATAAAAGCTGGCAGCGCTTGTAGAAGCAGCAGCTAATAGCTCCTTCGAACTTTGCTACAAAGTAGTTTTGTTTTTTGTCAGTTTTTATACCGGCTTTATTGCTAAACCATGTGTTACCTCTGACATAAATACGAAGATGAAGACGGGGGTTTTTGGATTAAAGAGCAGCGGACCACGATCCGCCCGGCACAAACAACTGGACCAGGTGCCACGGCGGGTGTGGTGATCGCTCACACAAGAGGAAAGAGAGTCATCCTGGCCCAGCTTGAACTTAATTCTGCTCCTAACGAGCAGGTCTGGACAAAATGGGACTCATATTGACCAAGCAATGGAATTCAGAGACCTGCCCCATCAACATCAGCAGGTGGTCCATGTTCACAGCTGTCAGGGCAAGACTCTGGCAAGATGAGAGGAGGTGGACTCTGTGTTTTGCATCGATGATGCTTGGTGCACAAAAGCAGTCCAGATGGACTCTGTTTCCCAAATGTCAGACTGTTTATTCTGAAGATGAAACTTTCATACTGTCATCTGGTTGCTGCTAACATTCACCCCATGCAAATTCAAAAAATGCACTGTGGAATGTTCGAGGTGTATATGTGTAGGCCCTTTTTATACATGTATATAAATAACTGTATTGTTTTATTTTATTTTATATGTCACCACATTTTAATATAGGCCTACACTTAATTATATGTTGTGTGTGTAGCACAAAGGAACTACAAATTTCATTTTGTTATGCAGCCATCTGCTGTATAATGACAAAAACAACCTTGCACCTTGTAAAGGGGGAAAAGATATAATGGCTCGGTCCAAATTGAAAAAATACACCTACCAGCACCTCTAAAGGACTAACAAAGGACCTCATGTCTGTTTGTACATTCACTGTTCAATTTATTGTTATTGGGGAAATGTATTTACATAGCTACTTCCTGGCAAACAACAGCTGGCTGCAGTGAACAGTACAATATCTTAATTTCAGTGAAGGTGACAAGTCTGGTAAATAAGAAAGCTTTAGTGTTGTTGATAAGTGTATTCAAGTTTTTTGCTAAGCTTGCCTAATACATCTTTAGCTTGGTGAATGCACATAAATCAAGTTGATATTAATCCTTTCGTCTCACTTTGGGGAAAAGAAAAGAAGTATATATCTCAAAATGTTGAACATGATTGTTTTAACATTTGCTTAGTCCAAAAAACTTTCCTACGTCCAATATTTGACCAGCTTTGCTTAGCGACTTTTTAAAGAAATAGCTCAACATTTTGGGAAATATAGTAAGCTAGACTAATTGCCTCAGATATGCTACAGTATGAGAGTGGCGTTGATCTCTTCATCTGACTTGGAAAGAATGTGAATAAATATATTTCGTGCATTGAGAAAAAGTAATTTTTTTTTACTAATGACAGATAAGGAAACAGGAGATTTAACATTAGTGTGAAGGGAAAAACTGCCAGTATCTGCCTTCTTTTTGCTAGCGGCAAATTTCAACTCATTTTGTTCATAAATGACTGGAATGACTGACAAGAGTTTATCGTAGAGTGACAGAAATGCTTATGCAAGAGTTTTGGCTGTGAAACAGCACAGTTAACTTGGCATCCAAGTCATGCTGATTCACCACCATCAGTTTTAGGGAGGGGAATGTGAAATTGGTGATGAGATGTGAAAAGTGATCAAATCAGAGGTAGAGCTACTGAATGTGTCAATATATAAAAAAAAGTCAACATAGAGCCAAAAGAGTTCACCACAGTTTAAAATGCTTCTTTTTATCCTCTCTGTGGCCTTGTGCCAGGCCCAGTGTAAACCCATTTCCAATTATTTGTTTGTAACTTCTCAGTGTATTTTGGAACTTGCCTCGCCAAAATTGCTCATTATTTCTCAAATTTGTGGTTACAGAAAACATCTGAAAGCTGTGTGTTCTGTGAACAACAGATTCGCCTTCAGTCTCTCTCCTTCACCATCTCTTCACTTGCTAACTAAATTAATGACAAAGACTCTCCAGCAACACATTGCAATTTCACGCTCAATTTGAGGGGCACAAATAGTATAGAACATCCCAAAATTCAGTCCCTTTCTTTTTTTCTCTTCTGTGGTTTGCTTTCCCGGCTCTCTCTTTATCTTTCTCTCTCTTTTCCTCACTCTTAACCTCCCCTTCTCTCTCCTGCCCTTCACTTCCTCTTCCCGCTCGCTGCTTTTGAGGATTATGTAAATCAATTAATGAAATAACACAAACCAATGACCCTGTCCCCACATCTTTCTGTTCCCGTTGTTTATTTCTCGCTCTCTTGTTAATTTCGGAGGGCTAATGGAGTGGACAATTGAATTGTGTATTTTCGGTTGCATCAACGTGTTGCTCTGTCAATGGCTTTGGCAAGCAGTGAAAAGGCACCTCTCTCTGTCTCTGTGATTGACTCATTAAGGTTATTTTTCACTCTATGTAACCCTTAGTTCATATGCAGCTTACACATAGTTACGTTTCTAGGTATGCACAGTGGACATTTGTTTTGTGGATGTTTTCAGGACGAAAGCCTCATTTTTAGAGGAAAAATGCCTTTATCATCCGTTGTCAGGATGCATTTTTGAGGTGTTGTTTGTGTTTGTCTTGAGTGTGTATTAGGAGGAGGCATAATTTCGGCTAAGGGCAGATGGTGGTGCATGGCGATGAATGATGAACCATATTAAATAAGTAAATTTATTCATGTATTTTAAGAGGAAATGTTAAATAATGCGAAGAACACACATTCGTTTGTTACTTTGCAGCCACATTACACAAGTTATTTTAGCGACAACACTCTTTTTAAGACATTTTTTGGACAAGCTGAAATGTGATTTTGGCACACAGTAGATAATGGTTTTGGTGGTCTAATGGTTCCATGCATTAGTTTGACACTTCAGGTGAATAAACCAGGTGCAACTGAGACAACTACAATATTTTTAAAGCAATGAGCAAGTATGTTACATATTTAGTCCCCTGAAGTCAGAAAATAAATATATATAAAAAAATTAATTTGATAATATCTTTGATACTGCTGCTAGTTAGGTTTTGATGAAACCTTAAGAAAGATGTGTGCACTGCTCTGCTCCAGTATATCCAGAACTACAGTCATTGTCTTGATAAGGGCATTTCAATTCAATTACATTTTATTTATATACTAAATAACTGTTAGGTGCAGCCCTCCAAAAATCACACTTATTTTAGCTCTTTTTGGTCTCTACCCATTCCTAAGGGGGAAAATCTGTCTCTTTAGCTGCTATATGCTCCACTATGTTCACCAGCTGGTCAATAACTTGTCTGTCTGCCGGTTGGTGGTTTATTAGAGCTTGTTAAGTAAAAACATCTGCCTGTGCTGAATCCAGAGTTGATGAGAGCTGTCAGAGTGAACCATGTATTTTAAGTTTTAGCCAAAACAATCAGCTGAAAGATGCTAAAGTGCTCTGTAGAGCTGAGGGACACTGCAGAGTCTGATGAGAACTTGGAGGGAGTTCATCATCACCGCCACCCATTTTACACTATGCATAGCAATTTGGTCCATTGTTAATATTCAAATATTGGTTGTTGCAGCTTTAATCATCCTCCCTATTGTACAAATAACCAGGAAGGCCGTAAATATTTGCATAGACATAGATAGATGTGTACATTTATGCATTTTTGTATGAATGTGTGTTTAGGGGAATTGTAAATGTGTGTTTATGTGATAAACAGATGAACATTATTACGTTCCAATATAAGTGCTCTTTTCACTGTCCCAGCAGCCAGCATGGCCAGAGATGAGCTAACAATGATGGATGTGTGTGTGTGTGTACTGAGAATACTTGCGAATTTCATAATAGCTTATAGTCTTTTTTCCTTATGCCCTCCAAAACAGACAAAAAAAATTTTTTTTTCATCATTATGTTCAGTGTACATTTTGAGGGAAAACTGAAACCTATCTTTCTTTATTTTAATATATTAGTAAAATGAAGGGGATAGATAGATAGATAGATAGATAGATAGATAGATAGATATTGTGTGCCTTGTGTGCATGTGTAGGCAGGAAGACTTCTGTTTCCCCTTTCTGTGTGTGTGAGAGTGTTTGTCAGGTCAGAGCATTGACAGATAACAGCAATAACAGTAATATTTCCCCCTGCAGTTGGACAGAGACTGTCTGTCTCAAAAGTGAGGCGACACTGTGTGTTTTCCTGCAGTTTGAGTTTGCACGGGATGTTCCTGCATTCACACACAATCATCCACATTCATTCTTTTTTATTCTGACAGAGTGATGAATTGTGGGGGGTTGGGAGCTATACTGGCCCATTGAGACAGGATGTGTATGTTTGTGTGTGTGAGGGAGTGTGGAGGTTAGGTAGATAGTCAGATACTTACTACTGCTGGGTATTAGATCTCTGTCTGGTATAAACAGCTTGTATCCATAATGTTTCTCTAAAACATCCGGCAGGATTTCCAAAGCAAACGTTTCCTCATCGCTGCTCGTCCTGCTGAGGAAGGGAATAACAATTATGGTTCCAGATGCAAAATCAAATGCAAACCCATAAGTTACAGTGTTTTTTTAACACTGAGGGAAATTTATAAAAACTATTTAAACATGCATTACAAACATGCATCTTGGCCAAACTGTTAATCTCACCTCCAAAAGTCACGCACACCTCAAAAACACTTCAGCCAAACACTGGCAACAGTTCTCACTCAGAAAGTGTAACATAAATGAGGAACTGTTATCTTAGAAGATTAAATGATTTGTCACATATTGACTGTACTAAAATATATGTAACAAGAAGAAATCAGAAATGCAGAAATTTGCTTCAGTATCCTTTATAGTTTTTTTTCTATATCACTGCATATAGTAATTGACTTGAAATATAAAAAGATAAAACAAAAAACTAAATTTCAGTGTTGCAATACAGTTTTTCTCAATTGTTTCCACAGTAACACTGGTCCTTGAGCCATAATGACCACAACTCAGATTCATGTACCAACCCCGTGAAACAATTCTGCTACAAAACAAGCACATTTCCTGCTTTACACTCAGACTAGTTCTAAACCACACTTCAAAACACTACACACAGTTTCCCACGCACATAGACGTAAACTATGTAAACAAAACTTATTATATTGCTAAGATTTTCTATCTATTTCAGTCTAGTTACTTCAGAAATGAAGAATATTTACCATTATTCTCTTTTGAACGTGTTTTTAACAGTTTTGGACTCATTGTGTTAGCATTTGAAAAATGTGTTGCAGATACAGTATATAGTGTTTTAGAGTTGGTGGAGTAGTAATGAGAAAAGAGCTCATGGATTTTGGAGAAAGTGGTGAATTATTTTGAAACAAAAAAGTAATTCCTAAAATTTCAGTGCTGCAATACATTTTTTTCCTCA
>NC_060168.1:7469656-7503687 GCF_021292245.1 Micropterus dolomieu | reverse complement strand
ATACTTTTATAGGAGAGCTTTTCCCGATCTTATTTGACTTTATTTTATCCCTTTTATTTTATTGTATTTTACTAATTTTATATTAAATTTTCATGCTCTTATCTTTTTTTTTGTATTATTCTTTACACTTGTTAAAGCACTTTGTAACTTGTTTTTGAAAAGTGCTCTACAAATAAGGATTATTATTATTATTATTATGTACCAACCCTGTGAAACAATTCTGCTACAAAACAAGCACATTTCCTGCTTTACACTCAGACTAGTTCTAAACCACACTTCAGAACACTACACACAGTTTCCCACGCACATAGACGTAAACTATGTAAACAAAACTTATTATATTGCTAAGATTTTCTATCTATTTCAGTCTAGTTACTTCAGAAATGAAGAATATTTACCATTATTCTCTTTTGAACGTGTTTTTAACAGTTTTGGACTCATTGTGTTAGCATTTGAAAAATGTGTTGCAGATACAGTATATAGTGTTTTAGAGTTGGTGGAGTAGTAATGAGAAAAGAGCTCATGGATTTTGGAGAAAGTGGTGAATTATTTTGAAACAAAAAAGTAATTCCTAAAATTTCAGTGCTGCAATACATTTTTTTCCTCAATTGCTTACATACTATCACTGTATTTGAGCCAAAATGACCACGACCTGTAGTTCATGTACCAACCCCCTCAAACAATTCTGCTAAAACACAAGCACATTTCCTGCTTTACTCTCAGACTGCGGTTCTAAACCATACTTAGTTCAAAACACTTCACACAGTTTCCCACGCACATAGACGTAAACATAAACCTTGGGTAAATATTCTTGTAAGATTTTCTATTCTATTTCAGTCTGGTTATATCAGAAATACCATCATTCTGTTTTGAATGTGTTTTTAACATTTTTGGACACATCTGAAAAATGTGCTGCAGATAGACAGTGTTTTGCAGGTAGTGAAGGAGTACTGGGAAAAGAGTTCATAGATTTTGGAGAAAGTGGTCATTGAATGCATTTTGTGTTAAAACAAAGAGAAACTTCTGTTTCACTGACTGTGTGAAGAGTTTTGACAATGTGACTTCAGTTTTGACCAATGCATGTTAGCAATTGAAAAAAAAACTGTAATTCATATAAGTGGACAGTGTTGGGCAGTTAACGCATTACTGTAATAATATTACTTTTCCCAGTAACTAAGTAGTGTAACTAATTAATTTTCCAAAACAGTAATATTGTTACAGTTACTAACCCAAGTAACGCTACGTCACATATATATATATATATATATATATATATATGTTTTTTTTTGATGAATCACAACTGCATTAGGAAGCTTTGATAACAGTCTGCCTAATATCCCTGCCAATAAAGCACACTGAATTTAACGGAATTTATTGAGGCACAAAAAGACACACGCCAGGCCTGTAAGACATATTAACATGACTTAAAACCACAAAAACAAGCCGTCTGGCAAGAGCTAATTAATTAGGGGCTAATTTTGTTTGCTTATGTAGCAATTCTCTTTGGACTCTTCTACACTGAGGTCAGGGGTTGAATGAATATCACACAACATTTAATTAAAGCTCCATTAGGCAGTATTTTGATGTCACCACTGAGTGAAATGACTCCCTGTAATGTGTAAGGGTTGTTAGAAGTGCCAGTTCCACTATGAATTAGCAGACCACTCTGCGCACAGCTCTGTGCGGCTTCGGCAGCTCATTCACTGATTTAATTCATGGGCCCATGGTTGAAACAAAGTCAAAGTCAAACATTTAGCAAGGTCACAGAAAAAAAAAATACTGAATAGGCTACTGCTCTTATAAATATATATGCAGAAAAAATGTAGCCTAGTTCAAAAGTAGGGATTTACTTGCTTTATTATATTTTTATTAAGAAACGTTAGGCTATATGTTTTCTAAAAATCACACTCCTTGCTGCTGTTATGAAGATGATAAGTCGGGAGAGACTGCTTTGTTTGGGGGTGAAGGGTAAGTTGGTGGATCGTAGTGAAGTAGCCTAATACAGTAACATAACCAGTTTTACATAAAGTAATATTAATAAGTAAAGTAATATTATTACCTTTTTAAGGAGTAATAAATAAAAAGTGACTGACCTGCCCAAAGAGTCTAAGTCCACTTTAGTATAGGACAGATAGGCATCGTACTCCTTATTATCTGTGAAGAGATAGACAGTGAGACAGAATGAGTCCAGTTATACTGAGAGCGACATGAAGCCATGGTACTGGTCTGGTCAAGACACAAAATAACATTTAATTTTTTACTACTTCTCTTTTTCTCGCTTGTCATAATTCTAATATTATACTTAGCTTACACCGTTGCTTTTTAAAAATGTAGCAATGGATCAGAAACTGACCAAGTACAGAGATGTGATGCTTGTGGTCACCATTTCGCACAGCCTGCTTTCCCTAGCAGGCTGAGTTAGATCTTTCATTTGAAATCAATACTTACAATCAATGCTACAAAATTACACATTTGTCAGTTTTCTTTTCTTCATGCAGCATCATTTATTTACTTTCACTGCTTGTCAATTTTACTTTTGAAATGTACTGTGCAAAAAAAAAAGCTCATGGTTACCCTTCAACAGATGACCAAAGAAAAACATCACCCAATCGATTGAGAAAAAGTTAATTAACTTCTCATTTTTTGTTAATTGCTTTCTTTGACTGAGTGTACACTTGATTGGGTTTAATTGTATCTTTTGTGCTTTTTTTTGCTTCACCATCATGTTTCTACTTAGTAATTACTGACTAACTTACTAATGGCTTTTCACTGCCGCACAGTCATTAGTGAGTGTGTGTTGTTGGACTTAATGTGAGTACAGCAACAAGTTGCCAACATGAACATTGTGTAGAAACCTCTTCAACTGTATGCACTCCACTGTTCTCTCACTGCTGTCTTCCATGTTTGTCGTTCTCTGCTCTTCCTACTTCAACATGCATGTCGATGTACATTCTGATTCCTGTTGTAAGTTGCCTGTCTGGACGCTGCTGTTGTGTGATTGTCCTCTAGTGTGCAACGTGAGCACACCAATAGGCTTACCATCTTCAGTTTCATCACTGCCAAAGTGTCTCCTGTAGCAGAGCATGATCTCCAGGTTGTAACACTTATAAAGTGCTGTCAGGACTCCAAGCAGCAACAATATGACCCCCAGACCACCAGCCAACTCCAGGCGATACATATCTACAGTCAGGGGGAAGGAGGAGAAGATAAATCGATGAGATTTATATCAGTTATTGTTCAAAGGATCACTGGCGGCGAGCTAAAAAACAAAATAATCATATATATACTTTTAACACTAAATGAGTGAAGCTCAGTTTTCTTTGTGTTGATTTTTTCCTATGTGCTTTTTACTAACCGGTCTGCTCACGTCAGTGTGATCTACAACATTTTGACAACAGGAAATAAAAAAACATGAAAACTTAAATTACCTTTAGATTGGCAAATTTTCTAAATCAATAACTCAGAAACTTATTCACTCAAACATTCAGACAAACAGTATTGATAGTCGCATATATATATATATATATATATATTTGTTTTTTTTTTTGATGAATCACAACTGCATTAGGAAGCTTTGATAACAGTCTGCCTAATATCCCTGCCAATAAAGCACACTGAATTTAACGGAATTTATTGAGGCACAAAAAGACACACGCCAGGCCTGTAAGACATATTAACATGACTTAAAACCACAAAAACAAGCCGTCTGGCAAGAGCTAATTAATTAGGGGCTAATTTTGTTTGCTTATGTAGCAATTCTCTTTGGACTCTTCTACACTGAGGTCAGGGGTTGAATGAATATCACACAACATTTAATTAAAGCTCCATTAGGCAGTATTTTGATGTCACCACTGAGTGAAATGACTCCCTGTAATGTGTAAGGGTTGTTAGAAGTGCCAGTTCCACTATGAATTAGCAGACCACTCTGCGCACAGCTCTGTGCGGCTTCGGCAGCTCATTCACTGCTTTAATTCATGGGCCCATGGTTGAAACAAAGTCAAAGTCAAAGTCAAACATTTAGCAAGGTCACAGAAAGCTTCTGCTGGAGACGTAAGTAAAGTAGGAAAACTTGTCAGGCATAAGAACTTACCAAGTGTATTTAAGAAAATAACAGTAAATTGATCTGAGTTTGTTTTTTCTGCACGCTTGTCCTGGTTCTGTCCAGTACTGCTTTCAAGCCAGCCTATGTAATTTTCACTGAACAGTAGCCACTGTGGCCACAAATGGCAATAACAGGAGACTAGTACAAGCTAAAATGGAGTGAAACAATGCAACAAGTAGAGTTAAATTGACACAGTGAGGTCAGTTAAACAACAATATCAATCTTTATTACTAGCTTATTAGCATTAGCTTACATTAGCCATCTTAAGCTACTTGTCATACCTAACCAAGTATGGCTGTGGCAGCAAAGCCCTTCGTTGTATCTGAGCAAGGGTGCGTTTATTGCTTGTAAAATAAACGTTTCATTTGTAAGGCAAAGAATGTATTATTTCTTCTTCCTTTCAAATGTACCAGTCTCACTTTAACAGCATAGCTTCACCTTGACAGAGGATTTTCCAAATGATAGATTAATGTCATCCTGTATATAGGTATATTTAACTGTAGTCCCAGATGCTTACCATTGAAATATTTAGAGAAGCTCCTGTGCATTGCTCTTTATTGGAGGTGGGGGAGTTAACCCAATTGCACACGATGTCTTGGTTTTTATCTATTTATTATATTGCTGTATTTATGTCTCGCTGTAGACCCAGAGCTGCTGAACAGTGTTTCGTTGTTACCAAACAATGACAATAAAGTTCTATTCTATTCAATTCACAGTTGTGAAAACATTACAGCTGGGGTAGGCAACATTGAAGAACTAGTGAGAGACAGCAACATTTTAAAGTATCCAGCCAAAAAAGGTATGCTTTTTTTGAAATAGTGTTTAAACTACAAGTTTCACTTATACAAGAGAGAGGGCTTTGTGGATGAGGACACAGTGAATGAGACAGATACAGACAGGGCTGGTATTGCTGCAATTTTCGCAGACAGTTTAGTTTGTGTGGTCTCTGTTGAAATGTATTGATGATACTTTAAGATGTTGAGATGCAAGTGCTGATCTCATGGTGTAACATCAAATTGAAGTGTAAATGACATTAAAGGAGGAACCACCTGTGTAGTTCTGTATTTTATACTTCTGCATATTAAATGTTTGCAGAATATACAGTCATTCAGCCACAACACAAAGTATGTAGCTTTGACTGAGAGAGACAGATGACCTCACATCAACATGTTAAACACACACACATACATGATCTCAGATTGTGTGTGTGGTGTGCGTGTGTGAATGAATGATAGTGCTATCATAGGCAGTATGAGTGTATGGGAGATTAATGGAATGTGGCTGGTGAATGACATCATGGGAAATATGATCTATTACTATCACACACCCACACACACACACACACACACTCGCCAACTCATCTCATCCCTATGACTTTTCCTGGAACCACTTCATTCTAAAACCAGTTTTTATTGATTTTCCAAACAATGGCAGGAAAAAAGTAACTATAAGCACACAATGTTGTACAGCATTGATCATGCTTTGTGATGAGGAATATTCTTCTCAAACATCTTCAACCAAGCCCTTGATGTGAACCCAGCTTGGATAACTATAACCTGAATGACTGAGAATCTTTGCAGACAGTATCAATTCAGAGTGATTAATTGAATTAATTGATTAATTTGACATACAGCATACACGTGACACACACACAAAAGTCACATTTTTTGGTTAAATTTAATGTTGTGAATTTTGCGTATGTTTGTTTATATTATATTTAATAGTGATTTGACTAAGTCCTCCAAGACTTTGTATTACAGCCTGCACCAACATTAACATCTTATGTTAAGACTTCCAAAACAAGAGCTGAGAGACATGTCGCTGCTGCCTACGTTGTGTTGTAAATTTTGTGAATCTTCTGTTCTTTCTATTTCTAATATAAATGTTTCACTTTTTTTTTTATCCACACAGGCGTGTAAATTATCTGTCTCTTACAACAACTCTCTGTTCATTTCTACTAGCATCTTTTCTATAGTATGCTTTACTTGTTATTAGCAACTGTGTGTGTGTTAATTTTTTTTTTGACATGTATAATTATTAGTTCTTCAAATGTTCTATTTTTATCTTTTTTCTTTTTTCTTCTGGATGCCTGGATTCTGGATTCTGGAATTGTATATTTCTTTTCTCGAGATGTCTTTATAAGCCCTTTTGGACATTTCTATATCTCACACATGTTATGATTTTTGTGTTTTCTTATTTGTGCAACTTAAAAATCAAAACTAAATTCGGTAACACTTTCTATGAAGGTCATCGCTATAATGACTTATGCATATATTTGTAACACGATATAATGCGTCCATAAGACATTATAACAGTTACTACTGACTCTGCCTCCTATATAGGCTATAACTTTAAAAATTACTATAAGTATATACTATAATTTATATCACTAATTGTTAATGGTGACTAAAGTGTATTCATAACGAGGCAGAGTCGGTGGTTATAATGTGTTATGGAACATGGTTGGAGATTCTTGCCGCACATTGATATAAACTGGTATTAATATTAGTTATAAAACATTAAATCAAAAGGTCATAATACGTTATGAACTTCTCTATAGCGCCTAATGCATGTTTGTAAGTGATTATAGCAATTGTTATAATGTCTTATGGACACATTATATCGTGTTATAAATATATGCATAAGTCATTATAGCGATGTCCTTCATAGAAAGGTCTAAATTCTAATACTTGTAACACTTTTCAATATGAATGTGTGCTGCGCCATATTACAAATATTATAGTATACATCATATTATAAACATTCTGCCCCTTTTAGGGTGACAATTAACTCCTCTCATGCATGCTACTACTCATCTCTTTAAAACCTGAGAATCTTAAAATATACTTGAAATAGATTAATATTTGTGTTTTATTCTTTGAAATCATCTCCCACAATGCACCTACAGTATATAATCTTTCTGAAGTTACCACATTTCACCAGTAGACGTCTCTCCAACTCTACCCTAAGCTGCCATACCACCTCTATATACACAGAGACACTATATACAAGAAAGAGGTGGGACAGTGACAGAGTCGGGGATATGGGAGGCGGGAGGGAGAGATGGACTGGTGGTCCAAGGGGGGATGAAAAATAGTAAAATTTAACTAATTGCCAAATATTTGCTCTACAGTGAAGTGAACTCAGATTGCTTCCATTAGTAATGAGAAACATTTAGGAACCTCTGCTTCTCTCTCCACTCCCCCGCCTCCATCCATCCCTCTCTCCTTCCCCTGTGTTCCTCTCTCTGCCACCCCCCCCTTTCTATTGCCACTACCCCCTTCATCTATCTTTCTCAGATATTTTCCATTAGTAATGAGTCACTTGCCGCCGTCTCCTGGTATCATTGCACAGGAAAATGGGAGCAGAATTTGAACGTTGAATTTTAAGTATGCTTTTTACTTATTAGGCATAAAAAGGATAGTAAGCGGTAATGGTGGTGGTGGTGTGTGTCTGCATGTATAGGAAGAGAATATGATAAAATAATTTTCAGTGAGGTTTTTTCATAATTTTCCTCCCTGTCATGCTCTTTGTCTCTCTTCACAACCGAACACAGTGACACGGACACCACCTTGTTGAATTAAACAGCCTTTAGTGTCTTTTTGTCCTTTACTTTTTCATTTTATCCCACTGGCTTTGTAAGAAGTGCATTTAGCATCTGTTGCCAAAGCAATTTGTCAAAAACTTGTTAATGATTATGAAATAAAAATAGCCTTAAAGCTTGTCTCCCAGTGTACCATCTGTCTCATTTTGGAACCATCACGAGATGCTGAAAAGCCTTAAGAAGCAGTTTCTTTTAACGTAGAAGCTGTAATAAAATAACTCTCTACGCTATTGAAGTGACTAGGAAAACCTCAAGTTCCCAACCTCTAGCCAAACTCCAGTCAACATAGATTCCAAATGATATCTAATCGTCCAGAACGACCAAAATACATGTGTGGGTGAGCAGGGCCTTGAAAGAAATTTGAACATGTACAATTCCATGACAACTGAGCAAACTCCATCAGCCGACGAAGAACTTGTGATATAATCAAAAACTCCAGAACAGCTAGTAAACGAACAAAATATTTTCCACATGAAGTCAAAGACAAGATAGCTTAACACATTAACACTTTTTTAAAAAGTGAGTCTTTTCGGGAGCAAGTGAAATTTTTTCTAAAAGTGACGGAAATGCAACATTATATAGACAGTATCTATATTATCACTCAACGGCCGCATTTACACTTCCAAATTGTTTTGTCCTTATGGGGAGGCAGACTCTGTCTCGAGGTTAAACGAAAGTTGGTGTACAGATGTCACAGTCATGCAGTCCTCACTTAGAGACAATATTCATAAATTGTAAACCATTTTATTCACTGCAGGAGTTTTCCTTGTTTGTTCTGGTCGCCGTTTAGCCATTCCACCTCAGGCCTGTGTTAGTGAGGCGTTACTACACCTGGCCGACAAGATAACTAATGTGGAGAAAAAACATCCAGACTCCCAGCTCATAGTTCTCGGGAACTTTAACAAAGCAAACCTCAGCCATGAACTTCCAAAGTACAGACAGCATATTAAGTGTCCCACCAGGGACACTAACACACTGGACCACTGCTACACTACATTAAAGGACGCCTATCGCTCTGTCCCCCTTGCAGCCCTGACTAAAGAGGTCAAAGAATCAAAGAGATGCTAGGCTGAAAAGCTAGAAAACAGTCAGTGTGGAGAGGCTTGCAGACACTCACTAACTACAGGAGACCATCCCCCAACTCTGCTGGTACTAAACGACTGGCTGACAAGCTGAATGGTTTCTATTATAGGTTTGAGAAGCCTACAGTCACACCTCTCCCCTGCTCCAACTCCAACTTCAAACAATCACCTTCCCACACTGTCACGCTGTCACCCCTCTCTGACCCCTCACCTGCACTCATGATCTGTGAAGAGGACGTGCGCCAGCTCTTCCAGAGGCAGAAAATCAGGAAGGCCTCTGGTCCCGACGGTGTGTCACCA
Source organism: Micropterus dolomieu (assembly GCF_021292245.1). Taxonomy (NCBI): domain Eukaryota; kingdom Metazoa; phylum Chordata; class Actinopteri; order Centrarchiformes; family Centrarchidae; genus Micropterus; species Micropterus dolomieu. The sequence continues at coordinate 7,494,599 of NC_060168.1, read as the reverse complement.
TCCTGCCTGAAGATCTGCGCAGACCAGCTGGCCCCCATCTTCACACAGGTCTTCAACAGACCACTGGAGTTGTGTGAAGTTCCCTCCTGCTTCAAACGCTCCACAATCATCCCGGTCCCCAAAAAACCCTCCATCTCTGGATTAACTGACTGCAGGCCTGTCGCCCTGACATCTGTAGTCATGAAGTCCTTTGAAACTCTAACCCTAACCCTCCATCCAGGAAATGGGCAGGAAACATCACTGCAGATCCAGCTCAACCCGGTCACAACCTCTTACAGCTTCTCCCCTCTGGTAGGCGCTGCAGAGCACTGAACGCCAAAACCAACAGACTCAGACAGTTTTTTTCCCACAAGCCATCACTCTGATGAACAGCTGACTCTGACTCACAGGGTCAGGAACAATTCCTGTGCAATAACCCAGTAACTCTGCCTCTACTCAGCCACCTGTTTACTGACTACCACCTATTATTTATTCATCATTCTCTCGTTCTCTATTTCAGAGCTGTTCAAACTGTTATATTTGCATATTGTATATACTGTATACCAAATCCACTTATTTATTCCAGCATCCTTTGCACTATGCTCCATCACACTGTGTACATGTGTACATGTATGCATGTATGTGTACGCGCACCTGCATATCACATCCACCTCCGACAATAATAATTTACTCCTGCATCCTTTGCACTCTGCTCATTGCACTATTATCTCAATCTGTCTATATAGTTTTTGTTTATAGTGTGTATATATGTGTTCTCTATACTGTAGCCTGTGTCTGATTTATTATTGTATTATTGTTATTAAGCAATATGAACAATGTACAATCCTGAGTCAAATTCCTTGTATGTGTATAAATACCTGGCAAATAAAGCTGAATCTGATTTTTTTGGCTACTTTCTGACTGCAGGCCAAAGTGACCCAAATCTGATTTTGTTGGCCATTTTTGATTCAGATCTGATCTTTTTATATCAGTGTTAGTTACGTACATGAGCAAATCAGCAGGCACCATGATTGAAGTCCCGTGAAAATTGGGAGGATTAGCAAGTAGGAGCTAACCAGAGCTAACCTCTGTGGGTCCTTGTTTCGTCTGACAGTTCACATTAAACAATAATGTGAACTGTCAAACAAAAAAATCGGATCTGGGAAAAAAATCTGAATATAGCATTAAGGCCCGCAGTCTGAACATAGCCTTTGTTCTTTTGTTTCCTGATTTACTTTGGTATTTTCCTCTCCTCTTGTTTCTAGTCACTTCACTTACTGCTTGTTTTTCCTGCGTGTGTGATTGTTTGCTCCCCACTTGGTTTCACCTGTGGATTGTTAATCACCTCCCCGATTTCCTGTGCCTGTTTTTTTTTTGGATTTATTTTGGACTTTGGGTTATTGCATGGACCAGCTTGGATGTGTTTTCTTTGTTTTGGACTGTAGCCTGCCTCTACATCATGTAAACATGTTCACCTTTATAATGTTTATTAAGAAAACTCAAATGTGAACTGCATGTGTTCTGCACTTGGGTCCAAATCCCTTTATTCATGTGTCTGTGCTTGCCAAAAGTGGCATTAGTTACAATAGCTATCCGATTGGTCCAAGGTGCATGAAGTATAAATGGGGTCAAAGGGAATGTTTGGTGGTGTCCTTACTACACTGCCCAAATCTCTATTTTTTGCTTCTAGTTGAAGCAAACAACATTGGAGCTTGTGGTGAGGCCCAAACTCACAACTTCGGGAACCTTTGAGTGATGTCAGAGAAACTATGTGTTTCTCAAGTCCCTGTCTGTCCCGTTTCTCTCAATCCCTCCTCTCTTTCAGTCCTTCTTCCTCCATTTTTCTTTCTAGTAAGACTCTCGTCATGGTGGCTGAAGGCAGCTCTTTCTGCTCTGTCAGTTACAATAAGTGGATGTGTATGGTGTGTGTACTCTAGGTGTGTGTGTCTGTGTGAGTGCACGCGTGCAACATTGATGCATCAGCCCATTACCTTGGGTCATTGCAGGGTGAAAGCACACCCTAATTCAATCACACACACAGTGCATGAAATCAAGCTTTGATAACTTGTGCTAACTTAGGATAACTTGTGCTTTGTTTCGGTTGTCATGTTGTGTCCGGGCACCTGAATGTGACCCTATTAGTTTCAAGGCTTCAGGCCTGGAGGCACCTTAACAGTCTGCAAGCTAGTTAGCCCGGTTAGTGAACTTTTAAAAAAGTAGCCTGTGTTAGATGTGGAAATTACAAATGATGTTGCTCATTTGAATGGTTTTGTTCATTTCTAAGGTTAATGGTCTATGACTGTGTATATAGTTTTAACGCATGACTGTTCAATACATCGCTTAGCTCAGTCTCTTAAACTTGAGGTTCTGGATAGAGATGAACAGTTTTGTTCATCTCAGTACAAAAGCTGGCCCATTTCAGCACATTTTATTTGGTTAAATTGCCAGCAACCACCTGCCTCCAAAAGAGAGATCACATCATGACCGGCTGTGACTGTTGTAGTCTTTCAATAAGCTTTTTACCACACAGGAACTTCTGTGTATCATGACTGAGCTGACAACAGGGCTTTCACTCAACACTGCTCCACTGCTAAAAGCTAGTGATTCAGTCAGTGACATTAGAGATGTAGTATACTCAAATCAGCTTAATAATTCTGCATTAAAAATACACCGGATGCCTCTGGCCTACTTCACAAATTTGGAAGTTTGTGAACTTTGACATGGTGAGAACACGCAACAAAACATTAACTGTGTCCATTTAACGCCAGTGCCTGCCTGCTTTAAAGCAGAAGTAACAGTTTTTTGGCCACCTTTTATGGCAGTAAAACAAGCTATAAACACAACATTGCTCTTATAGTTAAGTTGTTCTGGCAAATGAACCAACAAGTAAAGCTCTGAGAGTGAAAATTCTCTGCAGGTCCATCACAACAGGTGAACGTTTCATATTACACATAAATATGTGACCCATTGTTAAAATAAAACACTGATTAGTGCAGATACTGTATATGTGGACTGTAATATATGATAGTTGGCCACTAGCCATAGTAAGAAAGTACAGCACTCTTTGACAAATATTTAAATAAACGTTCCCTACTGATAAGAGAAATTTACATATGCTATTGCGTCTTCTTCTGAAGTCGCGCTTTGTTGTTACTTCCTCATCACCTCAGAACCTGTCCTAATTGTCCTGTCTGTTGAGGCACTGGTTTCTGCTCCAAGTTGGCTGATCCAAAATTAACATATTTTTTTAAAGAGGCAATGTCATTTGTAGCTCAAAGTTTTAAATATATTTGAAAATATTCCTATACTTTCTCTCAAAATCATGCAAGGACAGTGGAGTTTTTGTCGTAATGAATCCTCTTCAGCTGACTCTCTATTAGCATCTGTAAATACACTGGTGTTTTAGGGAGGATAATAACATAAAGTTTGCTCAAATAAAAAATTAAATCATGGTGCCTGCTGATTTGCTCAACTACTTTGCACGTAGACAGAATAATTGCACTGAAACTGTGCTGTAGGTGGTGAATTACACTGGTGAATGGGGACTCTTAGGTAAAAGCTATTATCTCCTCCTATTATATCCTGTAAATCTTTTCTGATCACAGAGCAGGAGATGTAGATAAGGAGAAGCAGATACTGAGGAGTTTTAAGCTTTGGGACAATTGAGATGTGGATTGTACAAAAGTTGCTGCAACCCAATACCGTGCTGTATTGTACATGCTCTGTGCCAATACTCAAATAAATGGGAGGCAAAGGGAGGCAGGAAAAGTATGATAAAGAGACATGAAGGAGAAGGAAGACATGAGTGTGTTTTAGAATGACGTTCAAAGTCCACTTCAGTTTGAATCAAAAGGAAGCAGGTAGGTGCACAACACATACAGTACACGGACATCCTAAAGAGGACTCACACATATTTTGCTTGATTTTAACCCCTTTACGCTGCACAGATTCGCATTACACCACTTCCATTCAGACTGCAGCCGAGATAGCGTTTGTATTCCCCCAATGCCTCTTTGTGCATGTACAGTATGTACCTGGGAACCTTTTGCAAGCACTGGTTTCTCATTTCTGCCTGTTCTCGCTAATTTGCATCATACCTACATCATACCTGAAATCATTTATTTTTTTATGTTCTATAGACAAATTAACAATCTCGACTTAATTTAGCATCAGCTTGAAAGCAAATGAAAACAAAGTAAAGTTAGTAATAAATTCTGGCGTCAAGGGGTTGAGGAGATCTCATTTGAAGGTGACAGAGCATCTACACACAGAGGTGGCGATGGTGCAATGGATAAAACATATGCCTTTGGTGTGAGAGACCCATCCACTAATGTGTCCCTGAGCATGACACTTAACCCATCGTTGCTCCAGACGGATAGCAATTGGGAGTCGCTCTGGATAAATGCGTCAGCTAAATGAATAAATGTAAATGTAAAAACACTCTGCTGCTGTTGGCAGGGCTAACAGGGATACTTTCAGCATATACTGATACCTGTTTGAAGTTCTAGCTTCTCGAGTATTCCACTCCTTTATACTGCATGTGTGTATGGTAAAGTGTGCTGTCTGAAATACACGACTGTGCTTTTAAACAAACCCATTACACTTAATGCCTCCCATGAGGGGAGGGTATGTGTTTCTGTGTAAATGCATCAGGTCTGATCACACACATAAGAGGAAAATGCTGCAAAGCAATGCAGCCTTTTGCTTTAGTGTAAATCTTCTCGTGCGCGCACACACACGCACGCACACACGCACGCACGCACTGTTCATCCAGGTAATTACAGTGTGAAGTAATTACGACCCTACATTTCCCATCCTGACCCCCTCTGGAGGCGTGTGTGTATATGTGTGTGTGCTTGTGCTTGTGTGTGAGAGTCCCTAGGGTGCTAGTTAAGTATAGTAAGATAGATGTGACACCCAGGGCATTCAGCAGGAGTCAGGCAGGGAGAGAGACAGACCTGTTTTTAGTCCTCCTCTCTCCCCCGATGTCTCTTCTTTTCTCTTTTTCTCTTCACTTCGCCTCTCCCGATTTCCTTGTACACCCCTCACCTTCCCCATCTTCATCTCTCGGTCCGCATATTATTTCTTCCTTGTTCTCAATTTTCTTGCCTCGTTCTGTCTCCCGCTGTCTCTGTGCCTGTTTATCTCTTTCCACATACCCCCAATTTTCGCTGTCCCTGCTTTTCTGCATTACATACATTTATTTCATATACCGGGCATTCAAGCGGCTCTCTCTTCCACCGAGATTTGAGGTAACAAAGACAATTCGTCTCCTCCTCCAGCGCCGTTCGGCTATTCTCTTTCTCTTTGTCTCACTAGGCTTCCCTGGGTTCTGGCCTCTGACTCAACCAGGCCCGTTCTCTCTGCTCATCAGATGGAAGGCAAGATACCGCAGGACTGCTGCAAATGTTTTACAAAGGGAACTGTGCCCTCATGCATTTTTCAGCTGAATATATTCAAAGCGGTAACTATGAGATCCTGTGTTTTTTATTTTGTCTCCATCTGTGTTGCTCAGCACTCTTTGCTGTGGTGTTTTTTTCACCACACTTTCTGGAGATCAGCTGTCAATCACAATACTGTTACATCTTTTCAGTTGCATTTTCTGTTGGCCTGTATGAGAGTCTATATATGTGGTACTATTTTCTTTCTGTCAGCTCTTCAAGAGCAGCTACCCAAATTCTTCTTGATCACAGCACACCTTTAAAGTCTTAATTATGTCAGAAGCTGTTGACATCCACAAATATTTACTGAGTCATAAAAGTAGCATCAGCTCCTGAGCTTCCTTGTTAACAGAATCTTAAAGGGAAATAGAATACGTCCCAGATAACTAGAGCAGATACGGTTTTATTTTTAGTAAGTCAGGGTAAAAAAATAAAGGACTGCTTTTGGGATAATGTACTGTGGAAGCTTTAAATTTGACTACGTGCTTTCTTGTCTGTTTGACAGTAAATTATCTGTGGATAGAAACAAGTTTTACTTTAGTTAATGTTTAATGTGATTAGAGTAAATGTTTAACATTTTAGGAAATATACTTGTATGATTTCTTGCCAAGAGTTACATGAAAAATAATAATGGCTGGTTTTCTCTACATTTGAGGCACTTCTTAAATTCTGTCTAACAACAATTGGAGGAAGGGAGAGAAAGACAAAGAGAGAGTAAACTACCTTTCTTCTGCAGTATAGCACTCCCGCTGCGCTTCCCTATGTGGTTCTCCACGTAACAGGTGTAGTTGGCCAGGTCTGTCTCGTCCACAGCATCAAACGTTAAGGAAAGCTGCACCTCCTTCTCCCCTAAATGCTCCCTCAAGATCCTGGACAAGCACACAAAGTGGACACAATTGTCACTGACAGCAGGAACATCTCTTTGTCCCCAAAATTACTCCTTTAAAAACCTTTTAAGGAAGACAAGGAGAACATAAACATTTATGAAACATTAAATGGATTAGCAGGAAGTTTCTCCGAGATTACTTAATAAAATAAAAATAATCTACAAGAACAAAAATGAGAGGCAGGAAGAGTCAGGGAATAAGGAGAGAAGTAAACATGTGGCTCCACCAAAACCTGTGAAAGGAGTGGGATGAGAAGCGAAAAGAGGGAGACAGAAGAGGAGAAATAGAGTGGAGCAGTGTGGAGTATAGAGCAGATGAAAAAGGAGGACCGAGGGAGCAAGGAGGCATGTGTAGAAAACATTGGCGACAGCTGGAAAAAGCCTCTCTCCTTATGGTGAGGTCATACTCTAAAGCAGGGGGAGGAGGAGAGGGAGACTGACCTGATGTTTGGGTCATGACGTCCACCTTTAAGCCTGACTTAAGGTCAGATTCAGCCATAACCAGTGATATCTGATATCAGACTAACTGTGCTGACATGGCAAATTCAGAGCAGTCAGCACAGATGGTACAGTGGCATCACAATTTCAGTTTCCATTCCACTTCATTTTGTTCATTTAATGTGGGGGTGGGAGGAAGTTAAAACTGAACTCAAGGACCTTTTTGAGGGTCTGTGTGAGAAAGCGACCTATTGATGATGCAGTGTGGGATGAGAGAGGACATTAATTAGCGGTGATTGTAAATGGCAAGAGCAGTGTTTTCTGTTTATGTTTTCGGCTTCCTCACATAATGTCATTCATAAATCCCACCGTTTCATTTCCTGTTGATGTACAAAGGCACTTACAGACTGTAATGCAACAAGTGACCCACATAAAAACGCAGTTAGCTAATGATATGCTAACACTTCCCTTGGAAGAAATGCAGGTTACCACTGCACATAATTAGTTATCCAGGTATTGTCACATTAGCGGCTTATGTCAGAACAGATGAACACACAGTTTAATCTATTCATTAGACTTCTGCTATTATTTTTATTGAATTTTTTTTTTTGGAAAGACGCTAATGAAAGAAAGCACCCTCCAAACTCAAGCAGACTACTTCTACATGTGGAGAAATCAAAGCCAGTGTCTTTTGAAGTGAACTCAGTGTCAGCTTCTAATACTTGAGGAATCACGGCTTGAACCTCAGAGGAAATTGTCTTAGACCGCAACAGGACCAGATAAAATGGGTGTGAGGAGTGTGAAATAAGACAAATTTGGACAGGCTTGAGTCTGCAGCCAGCATTACATTTTTAGATTAAACAATATTCACAGTGCATGGAAGTTTAATTTTCACAACATGAATGTGGTAGTGGTTGACATGTAAGAACCACATAAAAAAAACACAAGCAATAATTACAGTACAGTATTACATACCAAATATGAAAATTAGTATTTACTGTATATGTTGCAACAGGTGATGTTACATACAGTATAAGCCCTAAAATAATTTCAAAGTCGCTTCCACAAAAATGTAAAGAGCACGTAACTTTAAACACAAAAAATAATTACATTTTAAATTTGCATGATGACATGGCTGAATTCGAAGGGAATGAAAACAAGGTTATAAGGTACATTTATTTGCACAGGCTTGTATAAACTTTGTATTTTCATTTGTGCTACTCACAAAAAATAAATGTTATATACAGAAATGTTAAAATGATACACAAAAAAATGGAATTACCCTTCCTTTTGCTCTATTCCAAACATAGAAACTTAAATGCAAATGATGTAGTAATGTACAAAACCCCATTGTACATGATCATTAATATTTACATTTACTCATTTGGCAGACGCTTTTATCCAAAGCAACTTACATTTGAGGAACAACATACAAGCATCAACAGAGCATCAACTACAGATCTACAACTGACAATACATACTAGTAAGAGCTCATAGTACATATCACATCAATGGGGTAAATACCTAGGGAAGGAAGAAAGAGTTAACAAAAAAGTGCAATCAATACAAAAAAGTGCATTCAATACGAGATAATTGTAAGGGGATAGAAGAAGAAGAGCACAGGAAGTGCATGTTAGATGTTAGGAGTTAGGAGAGGTGTTATAAGAGGAAGTGTTCTCAGAAGAGATGAGTTTTCAAGAGCTTCTTGAAGTTAGAGAGGGACGCCCCTGCTCTGATGGCAGCTCGTTCCACCATCGTGGTGTCACAGATGAGAACAGCCGGGACTGAGATTGCTTTGTGTGAAGGGATGGCAGAGCCAGGCGGCGTTCGTTGTAGGAGCGTAGTGGCCGAGAAGGAACGTAAGTTTGTATTATGGAGTTTAGGTAGATGGGTGCAGACCCAGTAGTCACTCTGTATGCCAGCATTAGTGACTTGAATTTGATTCTGGAGGCCACGGGGAGCCAGTGGAGGTCACACAGCAATGGAGTGACATGAGTCCTTTTGGGCTGAACCATTTGTAAGGGTTTCACCGCACAAGCTAGAAGACTTACTAAGAGGGCATTGCAATAGTCGAGGCGAGAGATAACCATGGCATGTACCAGAAGCTGGGTGGCGTACTGAGTGAGGTAGGGCCTAATTTTCCTTATGTTGTATAGAGCAAAGGGGCATGACAGAGAGACAGCAGCAACATGGTCTGAAAAGGACAGCTGGTCATCAATCATGACACCCAAGTTTCTCACCACCTTGGTTGGAGTGATGGTTGAGGAGTCAATTTGTAGTTTGATGTTATGGTGGATAGATTGCTTGGCTGGAATGACCAAGAGTTCAGTCTTAGAGAGGTTTAGTTGAAGGTGGCAAGCCTTCAGTAAATATGAAGTTTGATATATGAACTATATATGTTACAATGCTGCCCAGTAACAATGTTTTGATTTACTGCTCTTTTGCCTTCTGCTTTCTGTCAAAATGATCCAATGAAATCTAAGTAATTATATATATATATACATATATACACACACACACATATATATATATATATATATATATATATATATATATACACAGAAATAAAGTTGCTCTGCAGTCTGGTGGTATGACAGCAAATACTTTGAATCTCTTGCCACACGGCAGCAGGTTAAACAGGCTGTGGCTGGGTGGGTACTGTCTTTTAGTATCCTTTGGGCTCTGTGCAGGCACCTCACAGATATCACTGATGCTCAGAAGATGGGTACCATTGATTTTCTGAGCGGTTTTAATCACCCTGCAGAGCCCTTCTGTCCTGGGCCGTGCACATCCCATGCCAGTCTGTGATTCCGGTCAGGATGCTTTCTATTGCTCCTCTATAAAAGTTAATAAGAACTTGGCACAGGAATTTTGCCTTCTTAAGATTCCTTAAGAAATACAGCTGTGTCTGTTTCTGTTGGGGGTTGCAATCGTGGGTGTACATCATGAAAAGGAGGGGGCTGAGCACATCCTTCATTTCATTGTCCAATACTGGACCTGGGCTCTAAAGTTAAGGATCCAAACTATCTGGGGTCTGTTTGTGAGGAAGTCCAATTTTCAGTTGCAACGTGTGGTACAGAGTGTGTAAGCCCAGAGTGATAAGTTTGCCAATCAATTTCAAGGTGGATGAAAGAGGCAAAAGAGGATCAGATTAATATGGAAGAAAGAGAGGTACAGTGGAAATATTCTCTCTCCACCAGCTGAGTTCAGCCTGACTTAGATTAACTGTGTTATGGGGTGATTTGGTTTGAATTAATAGTGACTAGCCAAACCAAACCAACAGACAGCAGGGTTTTGGAAATAATGAGCATATCCTGTGCAGAATCAGCATTAGTTTCAGAAAATAGATCAGCCAGGCCACAGAATTTAGTTTTTCTTCCTCTTTACAGTATGTGCCGGTTTTGGACTTTAATATTTGTAACCCACAGAACACAATTCACAAATGTGTACTATGATCCGCAAATATTTCACTATCTACAAATATGTATTTTTACATTTGTGATGTGTAAAATCATATCCACAAAAACACAGCATTACTTCTACACACAAAACAGTTTTTATTATTTGCAGATTGCTTTCTGTCAATTTGTGGGTCATACGGGCGTGTTCCCATGAAACTGTCATGGTTGTGCTCGTCTCACGCACGTGCCCGCCCCTGTCAAAGTTGAATTGACTTGAACTTTCTGTAGCCTACGCGACACGCAGCACAAAAAGAAGATGGATGAGAGACTGGTCCTCGCCGTCTGTGACTTCCCTGAAATATATTGTAGCGTCCTTCAAATGAGAAGCTAGGAGAAGATAGCTGGTTTTGCTCGTTCTTTATTTCTGAACAAAATACAGGCTACTGTGGGCCGTAGCCAACGCCAAAAAAACTCTGCCGTCACCCAACGGTACACGCTAGCTTCAACTCCCCAACTCGCTGTCTCACCTCTCTCTCCTCACACACACCCTCCCTTAGGCCTAGCAGGAATAATAACAACCATCCCTCTTAACTCTCTGCCAATCACAAGTACAAACACAGTTGATTGACAGGCTTCTAAACATATCGCACATTACTCTAGTTTTACTAGTTTTTTTTACTAGTTTTACGTTAAGCTAAGCTATGAAGGAATACAGTAACACACAGAAGCCGTTGCCGTGGTTACTATCTCGCCTTCCGTTTACTCGAGGAGCGCTCGTCTCTTTGTCTGCTCACATGAGAAGCCGCGGGGCAACTCTGCGCGTTTGAGATCTGCTTTCACAACCTTTACTGAACATATACGGGCTGCAACATGTTTACAGTGACCAGCATTATACACTTCCGTAGTCTCCCAGCCCGACCCGGAAAAACAACATAAGCCCGCCCAGTGACATTCTCAACAGGTTAAATGCCAAACAGATTACATTACACGAGAGTTTTGAGTGCGTGCATCACTCCGATGTCTGCCAGGGCAGAACATTAAAGGTCACTGTCAAAGCAATGACTTGCTAAAATCCTTGATTAAAAACATATCACTTCCTATTTTCCTTCTTCCTCACCTTCCCTTCAAACACTCTCCCACCCCTCAGTACAAACATTGAATAGTTAGGTCCTACCTAGCTGTGCTCACATTTAGAAACAGTGTTTCTGTACATTGTAGTCTTTTGCAAACATTCCTCAAACAGGAGGAAACAGCATTTTGATGGGGGAGATTTTTCAGCTGAGGATTGTGTATGTGGATTGTGTAGGACAATAGTGCCCATTAGGGTTAGGTATCGTTTAAAATTTTATGATACTAGTACCAAAACCAGTACCCTTAAAGTGATACCAGTACCAACAGAGTACTTCATCCGATACCTTGAATAAAATACCACCTGTTGAAGCTATAGTAGTTCATTGGTATCCTATTATTATTTTTAGTGTTGTTATGGACAAGCAAGGTTGTCTATTTTATTTTTTTCTTGTTTCAAAAAACTGTTACATAAAAGTAGTGGGAAATTGTGTCAGATCGCTCCTCATCCTAATAAGTTCATCCTCACGGGTAGTTATAAGTATGGGGGAAGACTACATCTTGGAAATTTTTTTACATTTGAATGACCAAATAAGTTGTTGGAAACAAATTTAAGGTAATTTTTGATACATGTGTTGAAAGTAAACAATGGAAAATTATTTTGGTAACTGAATGGAAAGATCTCAGTGAGTGCTTTTTCCTTTTCTCCTTTTTCTGTTTTAATAAGTCACTAAACTACACTAAAGACTCACAAACAGAGGAAAAGAGGCTGCACGTCTGGGCTATACTGGGACAAAAAATCGGCCCTGGCATTTTTGGCTGAGGCGGCCCACCAAAATTGGTCGGACACCCTGCACCAAAACACCATTGTTCCATTTAGGGGGTCAGATTAGGGGTGTGATGAAACACTGAGATGTGACATTGCACAAGATTGGTGTCCATGACTACAAGACAAGAATATATTTTAATAGACCTACTATTTAGAAAAAATATTTATAGTTGAAATAGTTACACAAAGAATATTATATCGTTTTTAAATAGCCGGGTACTTGAAATAGACCCGCGAGGAACTGCGACGTGCGCGCAGTTGTCGGCAGCACGGCATGCACGCAAAACTCTGCACGAGACTGTGAATAACAGGAGAGAGAGAGAGAGAGAGAGAGAGAGAGAGAGAGAGAAAAGGGTCTTCAAAAAGCCTCAGTGTAGCTGGAAATTTACAGTGTAAGTTGAATGAATAGAGACTGCAGCTCTGCAGCTTCTCAAGATTAAAGCGGAGCCACCATGCCCCCCCCACCATTGCCACACACAAAAACACACATGATTCGACTATCAGTCGACTATAGAGGGTATGCGCATGATATCACAGAACACAGTTACGCTCACTGAGTGGCAGAAAGATGAGCAGCAGTATTAGCTTGAATTAGCTAAATCACAAACAATACATCTAAAATGGGAAAGAGCTGGACCACTGGTTCTTTGGTAAGCAGTAAGGATCACTGTTGGAAGTGGCATCAATGCATACCCTCTGTAGGCAGGACTTGACGATTTTTATTTTTTTGTTGTTGTAAATCCTTAGTGGGGGACAGCCCTAGTAAAAATATAATAAAATATTATGCAGTAATCAGTAGCTTATTATGTTTTGCTTGATAAATACTTTCAAAAAGTGGTGGCTACATGTCCCCAGTGTCCATGACCCCAGTGTAAATGACCCTCTTTCCCTGCCCCCTCCCTACAGGCTGAGTTACTCCATGCTTATGGCTTCGCTTCCACTCTCCTCGTGCTCACTTTCTCACTCGGCCCATCACGGTCACTTTGTCACTCTGTTTCTCTATCACACGCCTCCTCCTCTGCCTGGCAGCGGCCACCACAGCTCTTTTACTCCTTCAAGTGCCTGTGCCTGCACTATGCAGGGTACTGCAGCTGATGTTGAAGCTACTGCAGCCCCGGTAGCAAACATATCTGTTATTTTCGCGCAGTTGGCGACCTCCTCTGGAGAATGTTTTTTGAGACCGCAGCCGAAGTTGAGCGGCTGTTAAAATCACGCATGGCCTGAGTGCGTTTTTATACAGTTTATGGTGCAGGCACATAAGGGGAAAAAAGGCGTGCTCTTCTCTTTCTTTTGGTGCGTTGCTTGCGTGCCATTCAAATAGTATTTTTTTGCTGTGATCTGGCTACAAAAAGTATCGATTGAAGTACTGGTTTGACTGGAGACATTTCGATTCTACTCAATACTGGGCTCTTCCGGTTGATACCATGAAGATTTCGAGTAGCAATACCCGCCCATTATCATTGCAATGAAGGAACCTAGTCCAACAATGTGGCTCATTGGTGTGTTTTAATAGCTTTTTGACAACAATGGAGCTCTGTGGCACAGTGATAGCCAATCCGGGTTTGGCTACACAGATAATACTTGTTAGTAGAATTAAGTCATTGTTGGTTGTTTCCAATGGCTCCCTGACCCACAATGGATTCGATTCATTCTTCTTCTCTTCACTTACAAAGCCCTCAATACCCAGCCCTTCTCCTACCCTACTTCACTGAAATTCTATGTAGCCACTGTCCTTAATTTGACCATATTCATGTTGTTGTGCAAAAAAAGTATTAAAAAAAAGTTGTTTTTCTCCTACCTCAATATCTGTCTCTGAAATAACATTTGGGTGTCTAAAACACTCCATGGAAAACTAACACTGGCAATTTTAGATAACTGAAAAACAAGCTCTGGTTAAAAAAACAACAACATTAAAACAGTGAGGCTTTCGCAGCAGTTGGACTGGACAGCTGAAGTGAATTTCAAGCAGGTAAAAAAAAAAATCTCTCCACACCACTAGACATATGGGCCAGTGCTGCCTTCAAGTGAAAATATGAAGGAAGCACTGGCCCAAGTGGAAATATTGTAATTATGAATTCATTGCACATGAACAAACCATGAACTATGATAGCTGAGTTGCAGAAATTTTGAGCGGCTGGACGGCACTGAAGTTGTGCCAACAACTGCAGTAAAACTGATGATACTGCTCATATACTATGTTGGTGGTGTGTTTGGAAATATTTTGACCAAAGACGTGAATTCTTAGGTTGCAATTATATCTTCCAAAGACAGATAGGTTTTCAGAAGGAGAGCACTTGATGGCTAATTGTGGAGAAAAAGTCCTGAAACTTCCTGTCCGTCACACATGTTCACAGCTGGCTGCTTTCTCTTGGTGGTGCAGTAATAACGAGCTGAGAGTGTCAAAAGTTCTCCCACATACTGCAGACGAACACGAATTGGTAATTACAGATTCACACTATCATGAAGGGCACTACACAGTATTTGATCCTATGCAAACAGACAGGGACACACAGTCCGATGGCCAGTGCTGCAGCTGGGTAGGTGGCGGGAGCTAAACGTGGACAGATTAATGTGCATCACAGCAGGAGCCTGTCTGCAGTAGTGTTGAATTTGGAGTAGCGGTGTGATTGGATCAGAGGTGGCCAGAGGACTAGACTGCAAGATGGAAAACTCACTAGCAAAGGTTAATTTAATACCAGGGGCATTATTCATTCCAAGTTTGAACACTAATACTTATGCACGTTCCTGCTCTCTTTATCTACAACACTGTTTTCCCGGGAGAGAACATTTTCAGAGACCACTTAGTGGCTCAGCGGTAAGGAGCCTGAGTTCTAGCCCCAGCAGGTCACCAAGCAGACCTGCTGCTGAAGTGTCCAAGAGCAAGATACTGAAGGCCTCCCTGCTCCAGGGTTTCTGCTGTGTAGCTGACCCTGACTTCTGACCTCTCTGTGGAGGGAGATGGGCAAGAGGCAACAATATTTCCCTTTAGGAAGGAATAAATGTTCATATTAGTATTGGTGGGCTGTTTGTTACGTAAAATATGTTGGCTATTGGGCAAGAGATAACATTTTGTCTTGATTTTACTTTAAAAATGGCTTTAATTCATTCCGGGTCAGTGTGAGGGAGTAAGTTAAAATTATTCTAAGTGTGTCTTTTCCGTGTTATAACGCTATTTCTTTTACAGGATGCTGTATCAGAAGTAAATGTAGAGAAAAAGCACTGAGCCCACAGTGTAGTCACTATAGATATCTGATTTGTCCGTGTCAGACTTGCCACTGGCAAGTTGCAACAAGTGCGTTCAAGAAAAATCATACAAGCTTTAAAAGTTATAAAGCAGCAAGCTGTACTTGTACTGGAGGTGAAGATGGAAGGGACTGTTTTAAAAACATGTTCAGTCCAGGAGGTAATATGTAGAAAGTGATTGATTAATCAACCTTAAATTAGTATCTTATACCCTTGAATTACTTGTTTCCCCAAATTAGTAACTCATGTATTCAGATCCAATTGAAAGGTAAGGTAAGAAAGGTGTAGTATGAACTTTGACCTATTGTACTAAATTACGGGTGACCTGACTTTTAGTTTTAGCTCAGCATAAAGTGGTAGCTAATCTGGCAAAACTGTAGACTTATTTACAATCTTTGCTGCCCCACTGGACCTATTTTTAGTGATGTTGATGTCAAATCAAACAAATAATACAACTGATGTAGAGAGCTATGAAAAGGTTGTAATAAACCATAGTTTTCCTTTAACGTGTAATGTTCAATCATCATATACAGTAGATGATGATAGTATAAAGAGTACAGTCTAGACTTGCTCTATTTAAAAAGTGCCCTGCTTTGTCATAATTTGGCGCTATATACATGAAAGTGAACTGAACTGAATGTGCTGTACAGCCACATAACACTGTTGCTTGCTGACTTTGCAATGGTAGTGGATACGTCGGTGCATAAATTAAATATTCAATTCAGTGATTCTGCAGCACTGCAGCAAACTAGTATTAACAGGATGAGTTTTAGAGTCCGCCTAGCCCGCCTCATGAGCTCCAAACCTGCATATCTTGTCCCATCTCTACCCCCTGCACAGAGCACAAATATTTAAACATTGTCAACATTTTCCTTAAAATCCTTCTCTCTGCTTAAAAGAGATGCTTGGAAGGTTAAAAAAAAGGAGCAGGCAGTTTGAAAAACAGCAGAACCATAGTCATTAACTATACTTATACAGAGCTCATCATGGGTTTAGTGCTCTTTTATTCTAAAAAGAAACTTAAAAAGAAAAAGTGTTGTGTAGCACCTGAAACCTCATGCAACTTGGAAAACATCATCATTCGCAGCATCCAAAATGAACAAGCTGTTGCTCTAAAGACATACAGGCTGCTGAAAATGAAATAAATAATAATTTATGATCAACAAAATATATTGTAATTGCAGATGACCTGTCCCTTTATACACTTTGGAGGTAAATGGATAATTGAACCTTTGTTAAGCCACGCCCACCGTAGTTACTGTTGCTAAGTCTGACAAACTGTTGGAGCTGTCGGACTTTTTTATTTATGCCACTGTCTATACTTCACTCCCTGGAGAAATGTTGTCTAATTTTTGGAAAAGCACTATCAGAAAGCATTGCATTGCATTTTGCATTTGAAGGTTTTATTCAGGCTGTCAAACTGACTCAAACTTTAAGCAAAAGCCTACCGATCACAGTGTAAAAGTGAACCACTGTATTACCTGACTATTGAGAGAGAGGACAACAATATTAAGTATCAACACTGTTCCTGTACGGCTGGGTAGGTCTCTGTTCACTATTACAATCATTAAAAAGCTCAACAGTAGGGTTATATAACGTTATATTCAGTAAGTTAGCTAGCAAACTAATATTACATTAGGAACCATCCATATCCTACATTTTCCTGGATTTGTTTTAGGTTTTGGAAAGACAATAAATCATACTTCTCCTTTCAACCTCTCTGGGTAGCGACAGGAACAGCATTTGACCTTGGAAAAATACAGAAAAAAAAAAAGCTAGGAAACGACTGCTTTTGCATTAGAGTCACAGCAGCCACAAAAGTGTCGGACCTCAGTTAGAGCGAGTCCTTTACTGTGCTGTGATTGGCCAGCTGCGTATTAGGGGTGTGGCGTTGCAAAGGGTCAATTGGTGATAATTGGTATTTACCTAACCATTTTAAGCAGGTGTATCTACATTTTAAAGTAACATTCCCAAGCACTACACAACTTGCAGTTCCTCTCTCTCTCTCTCCCACACACACACACACACACACACACACACACACACACACACACACACACACATACACGACTGTAAGTGTTCTGATGGTTTCCATGGCGATCTGGCAGGTTGTTCTAGTGATATTTGACGCCCCGCAGACAATCAGCCTTTTCCCAATAGAGCCCAATGTAATTGGTCCCAATAGGGGAGAAAATGAATTCAATTTAACTTTATTATTAGTATTCAGAATTTTTTTAGGAAAGTTGAGAGGGAATCTGTCAGAGAACCCTCAATGAGTCATAAATCATAAGAGAGCAAATTAGATACTGACAGTGTAAGGAGTGCAGCTGGAGTGGAGTCTTTCCAGAAATTAATTAACAATAGAAACCTGTAAACTTGACAGGCTATAATTGATATTGTCTCACAGTAGTGGTGAAAAAGCAACTTCACAAAAAACATAATTTTATACAATTATGTGTTCAGTATTTACTCAACTTTTGTTCATTTTCAGTGTACTGTCGTTCCTTTATTTTGTCTCCTGTCCTCCAGAAAATGAATTGGTGTACATTTATAACTTGAAGTGGGATTCATATTTAGTCTGGATGCAGGTGTATTTACCTGACTTCACTTTCTTTAATATGTCCAGCTAGTTCTTCGACAAACTTTTCTCCTTTCATCCAGTAGATAATGGGCCTTCTGTTTTCTCCACTGTAGCCAAAAAATGCCTTGCAGTCTAGACTGAGAGGCATACCTGCAATACAAAACACAACACTGTTACAATACAGACAACAACGTACTGAAAGACAACAAAAACAGTCCTACTGTGATGTAGCTGAAACAGGCACTGCAGTCCATGCTGTGTGCTTTCATATACGCGATGAAAACTGCCATACACACTGAATTTTCTAAGGAAAGAAGAGATTAACAAAAAGAAAAATGGAGCATCATGATTAAATTAAGTTATTGTTGTTGTGCAGAGGCTTGCAGGTGTTGGTGGGAAGCTTGCCGCCCCCCTCAGACTAGTAGGTGTGCAGCAGGTTGCCTCCTTGGAGCCCCTTGAATTGGGGAACTAAAATAATTAAAGGCTCAACAGACAATCCTGGTGGCAGGGATGCCAGCCTAGAAAGAGTTTTTATTAAAAGCTCCTCGAACCTGCTGTTTATCATGTAAGAGTCATTTCATTTCATCAAAATTTCAACGTGTGGAGCACAACTGTGTCAACAAAGCAGGAATAAAAGTATTGTGCAAATGGTCATTTCATTTAAATGACAAAAAAAACACTAACATACTTTCCTTTCTGACTCATAGTGGTAACTAGCCAAGAAGATAGTTTGGCCAGATTTTCAGATCTCCGCTGCTCAGACTTTTGCTGCCAACCCAGTTAAATATTTTGCCTTTACTATGAAATAGTGACTTTCCAATGCCTTTAGCAACACAAATAAAAATCAATTCACCTTCATTGCAGTGGTGGCCACAGCAGAAATCTTAGCACAAAATACAAATAAAACCACCATAACTATTGTGTATGCATTATTAAATAGCAAACTTTGAAAAAATATATTTTGGTTGAACAGACCCTTACATAATGGAGAGTAGAATGAACTGTTTAAATAGAAAACTGCTGTTACACGAGGTTTAGCAACACTGGCCACACCTCAATTAGTGATCTCAGTGTTGTTGGGATTTTTTGTTTTTATATTTTTTTGTCAAAACAAAACTGACTGTTGTGACATTTCAATTGAGACCAATTGCAGTAACAGTGTGAGTCAGTGTTGAACTACCTGTCAAAAATATCACATCAGAAGACCAAATTTAACCCCATTAAGAGACTAGACATTGGACAATTGTGCCAATGCTGAACTTCTCGCTTTCTACAATATCTGCACATGTGTGGCATATTTAAGATTTGGGAGATATCACTCTTAAGAAGAAGGCATACATAAATTCCAGGTATTTGACAGGTCACACAAGTCTGGTCTCATGCCTGAAAGTCCGATATATCCCTATCCACCGTGATGACCTTCATCTTACTGTCTGCCTCGCTTCATTAAGGGCATGCTGCTTCCTGCATTAGCAGGAGAGCTAAGGTGTGGGATCTTTTAATATCGTTCTGAGGGAAACTCGTATAGCTGTATAGGCTAAATATGGGCTACTTTATAGGCCCTTTATGTACTTTGTGTTGGACTGCCTAAATTCAACAGGTTCTGTGGTTTAACACACTTAAAGCCCACATGTGTGCAGACTGTATCCACACATGCTCACACACACCCTCGTGTAAGACCTTGAAACCACCACTCTGTGATTACAGCTATCAATGACGATGATGGAGTATTAATGAGCATTCTAATGAGCGCTACCTCGTTAGGCAGTCAATTAGCAGATAATTATGATAGACCTCAATATTATCATAATGATAGCTCTATCAGCACAGTCTAGAACCAACAGTGAATGCTAACGTTGTGTGGATATCTGTGTGTTTGTTGTCAAGACAAGCACATTTTAGACATTTACTGTAGACGATCCTTTTATGCAGAGTGGGGAAAAAATGCAGGTGGTGCTATGCAACTTTTGTCCCTGTCCTTGTGCAAGTTAATCCATGAAAATGCTATTTTCTAAAGAGCTTCCACAGCAAAGGTAAAAACTTTCCCGAGCTGGTTATAGATTGAATAAAAACAAGGGTTGTATGAATCAGTCAGGGCAAAATGCAGCTATTTTCATATGGAAATGTCAGATGATTGCCTTCTGTTGGGTTTCATTGCATCACATAACCTGATTGATGACAAAAAAAGGGGAGAGGACAGAAGGTTTTGCCCTTGACTTTAACTTTCCTTGGACAGAAGGTTTTGGCATTCGTCTGTCTCTCAACATGATCATTTCTAACATGCCAAGAGATGAAGTGGTTGCAAAGCTTCATACATCTTTCATGTGTGTTGGTGGGCTCTCATGTGCTTGCTTGCCTTTGTGCTGAGGCAGGCAGCATCCTGTACTACACACACACACACACACACACACACACACACACACACACACATTGCAGAAAGAGGTGAAAAAAAAAATCTGGATTAGAGTGAAATTAGTTTAGCTTGATTGTGTGTGTGTACGTGTACTCCGCAGTAATTGATTAGCACCCTGAGGGTGTATTTGTGTTCTCAGCATGTTATGGTGATTAAAATCATCAACTTTGTTTGCAGTTGTGTGGCATGGGGGTGTGTGTACTCTGTGCTCAATGTGAGTGACTGTGTGTGTGTGTATCAGTTTTCCTCAATCAGAGCTACCAGTCCTGAAATCCAGTCTCATTCAGCTGAGATGAGTCATCATTTCTATTTGTGGCCAAAGCAGCAGGGTGTTTATAAGACCTCAAAAAAAAAGTTGGTACTGTGTTTTGTCATTGGTATCAAAGAAAGACTTTGTACAAATGATTGATGGGAGCTTTTTCGAAGTTGGTGCATCGTGGTTTCACACTGCTGCTGAGTGCGATCACACCTAGACGTTGTTTCCTTTGGTGTGAAGCATACTGAAGGAACTCGCTCTGCCCAATCACAAGTGAGTTTGTAAACAAAAGTCACGTGACTTGTGATCTGATTCCAGTCTTTGTAACTTAAGTTCAGCCCGACAGTCTGTGTGCTTTAATGTAGCTTCTCTGACATTCATAACACGCAGATGCACATAAAGAAGCAGCTGAATGTGAGCATCCATCCAGACTGGTTTGCCCTTGGTTCCTATTTAATGCTGCTATCCAAGCAAGAGGAACTGCTGGTTATCAGACATCGACATCTGTTTCCTTCTCCCTGTAAAGTCTTGTGTTTTGAAGTCGTTTCCTGCTGTTGGTTCAGACCACATTCTCACTGCAAAAAAATCTCACAGCTTTTTTATTTTATTTAATTTTTTTTAAAATATTTGATTTGTTCTCACCTGGCTGAGATGAACCAAACAAAATGAAACAAACCTCCAATGAACGTGATTGGTGTGTAGTGTCTCTCTACTGTGATGTTTTTATTATTTTAATTAAAACACTGTTGAATTAGGTTTATCTTCACACAACCAGATGAGCCAAAACAAAATAACAAAGAACACAGTACAAGGTACAAGTGCTTCAACTAAAAACCATCACAAAGCGATGGTCAAAGAAACCCGTGTTAAAGCAGCAGTAATATCTTATACTTTTGATAAATTGATGACGGATTGAATTACTGCTATCCATAAATCTGAACGGTAGCGCTTAGTGCGACAATCTCACAAAGATTCATCACCCAGCTCTGCAGTTCCCCTCAGCTCTACAGAGCGTTTTAGTTTCAGATCTTTTTTTTGGTCTTCAGCCTCTCAGTTCCAGCCACTGTTTTCAGCGGAAAAGCTTTGTTAAACCCACTGTAATTAGCTGTGCTTAAGCATGATTCAACTTGTGTTATTTTCTGATACATTGTGGTTAAGCTTAAAAGGCAGCAGTAAAAAGAAAACCAAAATGCAGTTAAATTCAGTTACGTCTAAACCAATATTAACTTATTTCTTAAATCAAAATGAATTCAGAACCAAACCTGAGAAATGAGACACATGCTGTACATGTTTCACAACGTCTATATGCTATATGCTGTTTTAATAACATCCCAAGTCATTGTCTACCAAAGAACTATTAAAAACCATTCACATTCATTCTGTGATACACATTCAAATTATGAATTTCACAGTAATCACTGAAGAACAAAATCAGACCCCATCCAACTGTGCTATTACCTGAGCATTAGCTGTTATGGTTAACATCACTTCATGCGATGGCAAGATCCCAAATTCCTGGAAACACTGGTATATGAACAGTGAGAGGAAGGGACAGAGAAACACAGAGTCTGTCTTCTGTGCGTCTTCCTCTGTTAACTATTGCAGCTACTTGCCACATCATTAGTCTGTTTCACTTGTCACTCTCGTAAAACTCTCGTTTCCCTGTTCTCACGTCTTCTCATCATTAAAGAAATTCTCCTTCTCTCCATGTTTCCCTGTCTTCTCTCCTCCATCTCCTTTCCTCTTTTTCTGTCTGTGTGAGGTTTTTTTCCCGCTATTATTTCGCTCCTCGGTCTTTCCTTCCTTATCTCCCTCGCCCCTATCATTTTGTTCCTTTCAGTCTCTTTCTCACTCCCCCTCTCTCCTACCCTCTCTGTCTGCATAGAAACCTTCTACCTGGAGTGTTACCATACCGAAACACCTCGGTCTCTGTGAGATATTTTCTGTGTGGATGTTAGTATGTGTTTGATGGGATGCCCAGTAAACCTAGAGAAATAGGACAAATCTTAACAAGGGAAATGAATCAACACTGGATTTACACACACACACACACACTGAGGGAATCCTGTATCAGTTGACTTGACAAGTACGTGTGACAAGAAAGGACCTAAGTTAATAGACTTGAATTATGACTTCGACAGTGACACATTGTTAGATTTCTGTCATCTGTGATTCAGCCCCTTCATTAAACCTTGGCCTACTTACCACCAAGATTATCATCAACGTTAAATAAAGGTTATTCAATTGAATTGTCCCTTTTCCCTGGAAATCCAGTGGTGTCAGGAGAGCAGTGGAGCCAGTGTGTTCAGCCGGTATAGAGGTGGTTTTAATTAGCTCGCCGGATCAAACAATTGGAAGGTTTTTTACACCCTGACTGCAGTCAGAGTAGTTAAAACAGCCCAGACAGGCGAGAGATATTAATTTACCAGGTCATGCAGTAGTAGGTTTTTGACTCACTAAATAAACGCAATAGACAGCTGCATGAGGGTAAAGAAAGACAAAAGAGACAATTGGGTATGATTAAATAAAATAAAACGTTCAGTAGAAGGTGAATGATACAACATGCCCCTGAGAGATGAAATGATTTTGGAGTGAAACAGGCTTGAATATACAGAACCCCATACTGTAACTCTTGTTCATGTTGCATGCCTGCATCTCTCCCTTGTACCAGGGTATGAGGGCTGTTAGCATAGAGTCTAAGGTTACTAAACACCATGCCCTCATCACATAACAGGTAGGCAGCTGACTTACAGAAAGTTGACTGTTGTGGGATGATTGCTCTGCCTCTGCGTCCACCTTCTGTGCACTGCCTTTAATGCCCATCTGTTGTTGCAGCAAAGAACCTAGCAACTTTTGACAGCTTCGGTAGCCGCAGCCAGGCAAGGCTTGCATAAGCACATTGTTTAATTCTGTCAGCATGCTCCAGTGACATGGACTTAACCAACGCACTGATCCTTTCCACCTAAATCTTACTTTGGTGCTGTAGAGCTGCAAACATTCTGCAAGAACTGCGCGCTGCTAGGAAAACGGTGGCGGCCCTAATAAGACCGGACAGCTCCTCCAGAGCAACAGTGTTCTCGGGCTTTAATTGAGGGGCACCAATATTAAATTTTGTTTAAAACGCTTGTCTCAAACTAGTGGTTCTCAACCTAAAGGCCTGGATCTTCAGGGGCTGACTAGACACATTCAGGAGGGGTTGAGAAGACTTGGGTTACAGAAAGGTCATAATTGCTCTTATTTGTCTATTTGAAAGGGACAATGTATAACACATGTAGCTGAAAGCTATTTTAATTTCTAGGCCCAGAGTGGGGGATGTTTGTGACGGACAGTAGAATGCAGTAAAATGAAATAAAACATGTATATACCAAAAATGGATAAACGGAATGATATCAAAATTAAACACCATGAATTCCCAGAGGAACACGTTAACATCAATATGACTATAGTGCTGTGAATTCGGAGAAAGAATTTATTTTTACCTGTGTAAATTTCCATCTGAAAGTATTCTTTCTGCTATAATTTTTAAAGGTACTTGCAGTGGGCAGCCACTGTGCAGCGGCTGAGGACCAACTACAGATCTGTGCCAGTGTCACTGGTCAATGGCACTGACTGGAGAAACTAACATGTTTTTGATGGTGGGGGATACTGGAGCATCTGGACAAAACCCACACAGACACGGTGAGAATATGAAAACTCCACACAGAAAGGTCGGGACGACCGGGGTTCCAACCCGGGACCTTATAAAGTAAGTAAATGTACAGCTGAGTGCGATATCACCCCCTTGGTCACTCATTCAATAGTCCATTAGTAAATAATACTCAGACGTTTACTCTATAGGGAGCAGTAATTTGATATTGAATGGGTCATCACCATTCTGCATCATTTTGTGTTGTAATTTCATATCCATCAAATGCGGCACATGGCTTTGTAGGATTGTTAGCAGAGTTAGGGCACATGCACATTGCCCTGCAGACTCTGCTTTTGGATTTTTTTAAGGCAACACTCCTGATATTTTCCAACCTACTTGCTCATCTTTTGTACTGATTAACCAAAACCTGGAGAGTTTTATGTCCTAACAAGTCTTGGAAGTTGTCAAACTGCCAAGCACCAATGTGGGGCTTTAACTTGGATGTCTGGAATAACTCCCCTCCAGAGCAGCCTAGTTTATCTCAAGCTTGTTGTAGTTCTATGCTTATCCTGAACCTGGCCAATGGGAGTGTCTACCACAAAAGGAGTGTGTCTGTCTGAAAGCAGTACAGATATAGTTCTGCAAAATATATATTTCAGTAGAGACTGATATCATCTTCACATCATACACAACCACACACACACACACACGAGCAGAGGGGAAAGTCATCTGAAACTGAAACATAGACTGTCCATCTGCTTGTCTCTCCCTGTTTCTATC
>NC_060168.1:7455318-7469556 GCF_021292245.1 Micropterus dolomieu | reverse complement strand
AGTGGTGTCAGGAGAGCAGTGGAGCCAGTGTGTTCAGCCGGTATAGAGGTGGTTTTAATTAGCTCGCCGGATCAAACAATTGGAAGGTTTTTTACACCATGACTGCAGTCAGAGTAGTTAAAACAGCCCAGACAGGCGAGAGATATTAATTTACCAGGTCATGCAGTAGTAGGTTTTTGACTCACTAAATAAACGCAATAGACAGCTGCATGAGGGTAAAGAAAGACAAAAGAGACAATTGGGTATGATTAAATAAAATAAAACGTTCAGTAGAAGGTGAATGATACAACATGCCCCTGAGAGATGAAATGATTTTGGAGTGAAACAGGCTTGAATATACAGAACCCCATACTGTAACTCTTGTTCATGTTGCATGCCTGCATCTCTCCCTTGTACCAGGGTATGAGGGCTGTTAGCATAGAGTCTAAGGTTACTAAACACCATGCCCTCATCACATAATGTTCTCATCACATAACAGGTAGGCAGCTGACTTACAGAAAGTTGACTGTTGTGGGATGATTGCTCTGCCTCTGCGTCCACCTTCTGTGCACTGCCTTTAATGCCCATCTGTTGTTGCAGCAAAGAACCTAGCAACTTTTGACAGCTTCGGTAGCCGCAGCCAGGCAAGGCTTGCATAAGCACATTGTTTAATTCTGTCAGCATGCTCCAGTGACATGGACTTAACCAACGCACTGATCCTTTCCACCTAAATCTTACTTTGGTGCTGTAGAGCTGCAAACATTCTGCAAGAACTGCGCGCTGCTAGGAAAACGGTGGCGGCCCTAATAAGACCGGACAGCTCCTCCAGAGCAACAGTGTTCTCGGGCTTTAATTGAGGGGCACCAATATTAAATTTTGTTTAAAACGCTTGTCTCAAACTAGTGGTTCTCAACCTAAAGGCCTGGATCTTCAGGGGCTGACTAGACACATTCAGGAGGGGTTGAGAAGACTTGGGTTACAGAAAGGTCATAATTGCTCTTATTTGTCTATTTGAAAGGGACAATGTATAACACATGTAGCTGAAAGCTATTTTAATTTCTAGGCCCAGAGTGGGGGATGTTTGTGACGGACAGTAGAATGCAGTAAAATGAAATAAAACATGTATATACCAAAAATGGATAAACGGAATGATATCAAAATTAAACACCATGAATTCCCAGAGGAACACGTTAACATCAATATGACTATAGTGCTGTGAATTCGGAGAAAGAATTTATTTTTACCTGTGTAAATTTCCATCTGAAAGTATTCTTTCTGCTATAATTTTTAAAGGTACTTGCAGTGGGCAGCCACTGTGCAGCGGCTGAGGACCAACTACAGATCTGTGCCAGTGTCACTGGTCAATGGCACTGACTGGAGAAACTAACATGTTTTTGATGGTGGGGGATACTGGAGCATCTGGACAAAACCCACACAGACACGGTGAGAATATGAAAACTCCACACAGAAAGGTCGGGACGACCGGGGTTCCAACCCGGGACCTTATAAAGTAAGTAAATGTACAGCTGAGTGCGATATCACCCCCTTGGTCACTCATTCAATAGTCCATTAGTAAATAATACTCAGACGTTTACTCTATAGGGAGCAGTAATTTGATATTGAATGGGTCATCACCATTCTGCATCATTTTGTGTTGTAATTTCATATCCATCAAATGCGGCACATGGCTTTGTAGGATTGTTAGCAGAGTTAGGGCACATGCACATTGCCCTGCAGACTCTGCTTTTGGATTTTTTTAAGGCAACACTCCTGATATTTTCCAACCTACTTGCTCATCTTTTGTACTGATTAACCAAAACCTGGAGAGTTTTATGTCCTAACAAGTCTTGGAAGTTGTCAAACTGCCAAGCACCAATGTGGGGCTTTAACTTGGATGTCTGGAATAACTCCCCTCCAGAGCAGCCTAGTTTATCTCAAGCTTGTTGTAGTTCTATGCTTATCCTGAACCTGGCCAATGGGAGTGTCTACCACAAAAGGAGTGTGTCTGTCTG
Organism: Micropterus dolomieu; assembly: GCF_021292245.1. Lineage (NCBI taxonomy): Eukaryota > Metazoa > Chordata > Actinopteri > Centrarchiformes > Centrarchidae > Micropterus > Micropterus dolomieu. Next base: position 7,467,565 of record NC_060168.1, on the reverse strand, counting down.
AAAGCAGTACAGATATAGTTCTGCAAAATATATATTTCAGTAGAGACTGATATCATCTTCACATCATACACAACCACACACACACACACACGAGCAGAGGGGAAAGTCATCTGAAACTGAAACATAGACTGTCCATCTGCTTGTCTCTCCCTGTTTCTATCTCGCTGTCTCTGTCTCTCTCTCTCACACACACACACACACACACACACACACACACACACACACACACACACACACACACACACACAGTTTTGCTCTCGTAATGGGGACCTACCATTTTCATAAAGTATTCCCTTGGCCGTTACCCTAAACTAACCCTAAAACTAAGTCTTAACCCTCAAACAGCCCTTTAAACTTGTGGGTTCCAGCATTTTGATCCCCACAAAGCTGTTGGACCCCACAAGTACAGTAGGCTCAGAAATATGTGTACCTCATATCTAATATGTCTCTGTCCATCTGCTCATATAAAAGCACAAACAGTATAAGACATTTAGGTGGTTTGAACACGGTGTGTGTGTGTGTGTGTGTGTGTGTGGACCAGGTATGGGGGGTGTATGAGGGTTGTCTAGGTAACAGCTGAGTTTTAGGTCTTGGGCTCCAAGGGAGCACAGCTGCACATTGCAATACAGATGGTGCATCACACACGTGTGCGCAAACACACACACACACACACACACGCACACACTGTGGCCTAATACTCAGATACAGCAGTGCACGTTCACACTCTCAGGCCAAACACACACACACACACACACACACACACACACACACATCCACGTGTCAGTAAGTGGGCAGCTCAGCTGTAACCTGGGAGGCTGTTCACGCTTTCATTTAGTCTATTTACAGACATCCTGCCTCTAACAAATTAGTCCTTTTTAATGTTGAATCCTTGCTATTTTTAGGGAAGCTGTGTACGTGGCAGTGACGCTCCTCCAAAATCCCATCATTTATGCCAACGACAGTTTTCAGGATTTCAATACTAATCCTTGAGTTTTTGGAACGATTTGTTTTCGATCTTTGTTGCCAAGTGGTCGTTGCTGTGCTGCTTTCATGCTGCCCTTTCCTGTAAATCACTTTGTCATTCATACTGTGTCTAGTGCTCTGAGGTCATTTTCATGGGTTAGTAATTTGTGAGTTTCCGTAGGATGTGCACACTTGGAATGCAAAATGCATCACCGCCTGTCTGTCAAAGGATTTCTCCATGAAAGACCGACTAAACACTGAGTAACAATGCTTTTTGTGCACTGCATGTCGACAGATCAACTATATGTGGTCTTAGTTTTGAACAAATTGTTCAACTGTTAGATGAGTGGATGAATACCCCTCTCGTGTCTGTACCAGACCAGTATTTTAATTTATCATCAACACCGCTAGCTTGGCTCTGTCTGAAGGTTAAAATCCGCTTACTACTAGCACATGTAAAGCTCACCAATTAGCATGAATATTTGTTCGATCCATTCACAAACATGTCAAAATGAGCTGTTTTCACCTGCTTCCAATCTTTATGCCGAGATAATAAACTATAGCTCTTCCATTGCTGAGAGTTACAGGGAAGCAAAGTAAATGGTAAGAAAACAAACGTTGTAAAATATAATATAATATATTATGTCTTCAATAATTATTGTTCGCAATGAGCATAAGATGATGACAATGTGATTTGGCTGTATTTACTACACTGTAAAAAAATCTGTAATTTTACAGTTTTATTCCTTTTTATTTCACAGATTTTTTCCTGTATTTTTGAAATAAATTAAAATATCAAAAAATTGCAATGTGTAATGTAAAATAACATGAAAAACCTGTAGGTAAATAACCAAAACATTTCTGTTATTTTAAAGAAAATATTGTTTTTTTTTGTAAAAAAACTGTTCCAATACATTCAGGAATTTACCGTATTTTCACAAATATTATTTGTCTTATTCAAAAGAAAACACTGTTAAATTTAAGTTTAATACTGTAAAAACATTTCTTACTTGGTACAATTAGTAACAATTAACCGTAACAAAAAACATGTGTTCTGTAATTTGACATAGATTTCAAGCCACAAATGGACCCAGCAACCACCATCCAGGAGGCAGTGAATCAACTCTGCATTGAGTTGTTGGAGTTGGAGGAGAACTGGAGGGAGTCGAGTCATGAGGGCTACAAGAGGGCTCTTCTGACTTTTGGCCAGGTAGAGAGACTCTATCCCTGAGTGGCTGACCAGGTTTTTCCACCTCACCACTAGCGCCGCTAGCCTACGGTGGACTTCCCGACCTGCAACTTGCAGACTGGGAAGCGTCCTCCTGTCCTGCCAGGTTCTAACCACTAGCCCCCAGCCTGATCCCTGGCCTGCTAGCACCGCTGGCCTACAGCCTGTCCCTCCTGTTCCTCACCCTGTTAGCGCTGCTAGCTTCCAGCCAGTCCCTCCTGGTCTCCGGCCTGCTAGAGCCACTAGCCCCCAGCCTGTCCCTTGGCCTGCTAGCGTCGCTAGCCCCCAGTTGGATCCCCAGCCTGCTAACCCTCAGCCTGTCCCTCGGCCTGCTAGTGCCGCTAGCCCCCAGCCTGTCCCTCGGCCCGCTAGTGCCGCTACCTCCGAGCTAGTCCCTCCAGGTTTCCGGCCCGCTAGCGCCACTAGCCCCCAGCCTAATCCTGATCCCCGGCCTGCTAGCGCCGCTAGCCCCCAGCCTGTCCCTCGGCCCGCTAGCGCCGCTACCTCCGAGCTAGTCCCTCCTGGTCTCCGGCCCGCTAGCGCCACTAGCCCCCAGAATGTCCCTTGGCCTGCTAGTGCCGCTAGCCCCCAGTCGGATCCCCAGCCTGCTAGCCCCCAGCCTGTCCCTTGGCCTGCTAGCGCCGCTAGCCCCCAGCCTGTCCCTTGGCCTGCTGGCGCCGCTAGCCCCCAGTCGGATCCCCAGCCTGCTAACCCTCAGCCTGTCCCTCGGCCTGCTAGTGTCGCTAGCCCCCAGCCTGTCCCTCGGCCCGCTAGTGCCGCTACCTCCGAGCTACTCCCTCCAGGTTTCCGGCCCGCTAGCGCCACTAGCCCCCAGCCTAATCCTGATCCCTGGCCTGCTTGCGCCGCTAGCCTCCAGCCTTCCCCTCCTGTTACCCGGCCTGCTGTCACCTCCCTGCATCTCCCTGCGGTCATCCCCCCTACCCGCCCGACCCCACACTTGACCCCCACCGTCTATTTGAGGGAACCCACCTGGCCATCTTCTCAGGGTTCCGTGGTGGCTATCGGAGGAGACGTGGCCATCACGGCTCCCACCAACACCCGCCACCTACCCTTGGTCCAAACCGACCCCTGCCCCTCGTGCCCAGTTGGGGGATCGATCGGTTCCTACTCCGCCGGTGATCCAACTGAGTCCTGCTCCTCATGCCCTGTGGGAGGATCGGCCGACACCCACTACGTTGATGGTCCAGCTGACTCCTGCCCCTCGTGCCCTGGTGGATCGATGGATATTAGCCCTGTCAGTGGTCCGACCGACCCCTGCTCCTCGTGCACTGTCGGAGGATCGACCGACATCAGCCCCATTGGTGGTCCAGCCGACTCCTGCTCCTCATGCCCTGTCGGAGGATCGACTGACACCCACTCCGTCGGTGGTCCGGCAGACTCCCGCTCCTAGTGATCAGTTGGTGGATCTACTGGCTTCAACTCCGCAGGTGGTCCAGCTGACCCCTGCTCCTCGTGCTAAGGCCATCTTCCAGCCCACGGCCAAGACCACACCACCTCCTTGTTCCCTGTCCACGGTCCCCAATCCAGCAACCCCTTCTCTAGTTCCCCCTACTCCTGCTTCGCTGACGGCCTTCAGCACCGCCCGACCTCCGGAGAGGTCTCGCCCTCATCCCCGTCTGCCCCCAGCCTGACCTCCGGAGAGGTTACGTCTTCTCCGCCAGCCCCGTGGATGGCCTCCTGGGGGCTCCGGTCCTCGCCGTCGACCCTCTCTTCGGCCCCCTGTGGACTTTTGCTCAGGCTCCCAACCTCCTGACCTCACCGGTTCCCCCTCTTCCCCTTTTGGCCTGCCTATTTGTGTCTCCTCCCCTCTCCCTGTGTTTGCACTCCCTCTCTCTCTGCTCCTGAGCCCAGCTGACAGTCCGCACCTGCACCTCATCAGCCACCTCCTGCCACCTCCTCTGCCTGCCACACTTACCAGCAATCAGCCTCATCTCTGCCAGTACTTCAACCCTGGTTCTCCACACAATCTCTGCTTGATCGTCGTTGCTCCTAACCTGGTGCCACCTCATCGTTCAAGCTCCTGAGTAATCTGTGTCATCTCTGTTTCCCTGTACTTTGTTTTCCCTGAGCCTAACCCTGTCTGTCTGTCTGTCTTCCTTCCAGGTTCACTCACCTCCGTCCTCCGTATGAAAACATGCATGAAACTTGTTTGGTCTTCAACACTCTGTTTCTGATGGCGTGTAGCAGTTTTTGTGAGAGGAAGGATGTTTTCACTCTCACCAAGGAACACTATTCATGTTACAGAAACACATTTCTGCTGTATTTGGGAGTCACGTAACCTTTAAAACACTCACATTTGTTGTCGGCAAGAAACCTCAGGTCATGACTTCTCTTTCCAACGTGTTTAAAATAGAGTCCCATTTATAACATTATGAAATATAGTGTGCCAGTAAGTTTTTAATGCACCAACCAGAAGTGGTACAAACCAGAAACCACTGAGAACCAGCATCAGTAACCTTTTTATGGTGTGTCGTTTCAAAGGTCTGTTCTGATGGGATTTGAGCCTCTTAATTCCCTTTTACACACTAAAATATTCATGCATATGGATGCATACGTACAGTTACACACCGGCACATATGGCAGCTGTCTAATACAAACACATTCTGTTTCGCTTCAAATTATCATTGCAACTTATTTTGACTATTTGAGGAAAACCACGGCAAAATTGTAAAATGGGAATTAATATAAAAGTTATAAAAAAATTACTAATTCAAAATAGTTCCATAATCAATCTTTTGTTTCTGTTTCATTGATGCTAAACCACATTTAACATGTTTACAATGATATGAAATTCTCAGAGAGCCCTATGCAGATTTCCAATATAATTTGACATTACAATCCCACTGGAGAGACTGGTATTATTTGATCAATATGAGATGGAGAATCACTTCTGGAAATGCTAAGACTCAATTTCCTGTCTAACAGGAAATGAATCTGCCACAAAGTTGGAAGGAGACATATTTGATTATTCTGAATAAACTAAATATTTTTCTCTCTCTTCCTCTTTCTTTCTATCTCTCCACACCTGACTTTATTTCTTCAGACTCTCCCCCTCCCCTTGATTCATCCCCACAAATGCACACACTCTTACACACACATACACTCGCACCACCTGAGGTGATTCCCACAGAATTAATAACTCTCCCAGGAAAGTAATAAAAGGAAATCCAGCCTCCCTCTTTGTCCATATTTGGCCATTTCCTGAAAGCTCTAATTAACCAAGTCCTTTATGCTTCTATACCTGACATTTGATTGGCTGGGGAACTGGCCTCGTTAAGAACAGTTTTAAATTAACAGATGAAATTAGATTGGAGATTACTGCAGATATGCTTGACAAGGTTAATTAAATGACCAGTCATGAGGGACTTGTTTTAAATCCAACATTACTGACAGATCCAGAACTGATATAGATTGCCACGCTGGAGGTTCTGCCTGCTCCCAGTTTTCCATAGTAGCTTTGAGTGACTTTTGGGTAATGTTAATGTTCATGTTAACTTCATTACCATACCATTACCATATGAGACTATCTCTTAGAGGTCATTAGCCACTACTGGATTCAAAACTGCATTACACCACAAAACAGAATGATACCACAATGTAAAGAATATACTTTAGCGCCCTGTTTCAGGTTCCAGGTTACATCTGCAGCGTAACGTCATGGTGGCACATCCCTATCCCACCCAACTCTCCGTATGCACAAACAAGCTCTGTCCAAGGAGATGCTGACCATGCAACTATAGCTTCATCAAAACCATTCTAATATTGTGTTCCCCTTTTTTTTATAGAAACAGGTGTGGCATATGTAACATATTAGGAACACTTAATGCATGCCAATACAAAATGACTTCTACAGCCACAAAAAATGCCCCTAGCGTTGAACCAATTGTTCTCTGACAAGCCCCTGTATTCACTGCAGGGCTCTTTCATTGGATTGCATTAGACTGAAATAAAGCAGACATTTAGAATAGTTGGAGTCAAAGTCAAAAGTCATAGCAATTTTGAAAGTTTGTGCAGCATGCTGTGCACCAAGCCATAAGAGATTACAAACATTACATCTGTGTGTCTGAACAGAGGCCCTTGGTACCTGTGGTCCAACCCAGGTAAATAATCACCAACCATCTCTAGAAATAAGGACAAAAAAAAATGAATAAAAATGATAATAGGAATGAGCAGATGGTTGTGGCCTTGAGGGTGGTTGGCTGTGAGCTGAATAAAGACGCGAGAATCAGGAGGAGAAGAAAAATAAATAATAGAGGAAAGAAAAAGCAAGTGAGACCACACGAGGTTAGGAGTGCTAATAGTTTTGGTCTCAGTGGTGGGTGGGTGTGTGTGTGTGTGTGTGTCGGGGGGGTTTCATGACAGAACTGGGTGGCAGGTGATGGCTGACTGACAGCTGTTACCCAAGGGTCCCAAAACATCCAAGAGTGTTCTACTTCTCCAGCTTTGGGCCAGTGGTTGACAAAGTAGACTAAAAAAAGGATTGCATGGAAAATTTAATTTGGCCCCTGAATTGTTTTAGTCATCTGTGGTTTGAACAGCTGTAGACCTACAAGTGACTAGACAATTTCAATGCTGAATGTGGTTTCAGGCTGTTCATGTTATTGTAGCATTAGACTGGAAACACTTTTATATTTAGTTTTATATTATTTATGTATCAGAAATATCATAAACCCTATTGGAGCAAAGGTCTAAACTGTCTAGATTATTTATAACATCTCTAAGGAGTGCTTACATGAGCAAAATGTTTCCATTATGCTCTAATAATCTTTATTTGAAAACATGGTGAAAATCATGCATTTGATTTAAAGTCATATTATGCTAACTTTCAGGTTCATAATTTCATTTAGGGGTTGTACCAGAATAGGTTTACAGAGATACTAACTCGCTTTGGGGTAGTGTAGTGAAGAGCAAGAGCAGTCACTCGATTTGGATTTGAACCCAGGTCTACAGGGTACCAAAAACCCAACTTCACCACAGTGTGTAAAAGCCAGATTCATTGGCAGTCGAAGTGCATTCTCAACCATAGTGACAGTACACCGTCACAGGTAGACTTTGGGCTTTTTCACTTACATGCAAACCTATTACACGCAAAAAAAGATAAACAACACAATAAAGGAAAGGGGAAAGGGGAAAAGCCAAAAAGCACAATTTGACCTCTTTAACATGGCCAGGTGTTTCCTACATGTTTTTTCAGTTTATTTAATAACATTAATGATGGCTGTGTTCTGTCAAAGTCCTTTTAGGCAAGTCCTGCCACTCGGCAACACCTCAGGGCAGCTATTTTGGACTAACAAGACCAGGCTCCTATCTATATGAATGGGGAAAGAGCCAGAACTGCACTTATTCAGGTCACCGGGACATAAAAACTACATCAATAGAATCAGCATTAAAATCTGATAATAATCACTGAAAAAATTTGCCCCAAAATATGGTTTAAAAAGTGTTTTTCCCGACCAGTTTTACTTCTACTAAGCATGCGTCACCACTTCCGTGCATGCGCAGTAGTAGCTAAACAGACCCTTACATCAGTGGAACCACACTATTGGCTGAAATATGATTCCCGCTTTGGCTGTTAAAAGCAGACAATTGGCTTTCTAGCGGGAGGGGCAGGATAACCGCCATCTTTGCCGTTATGGGCTTTCCCCATGGAGTTATATTGAGGATGTGATTGAGTGGCATGTCTCCTCTAAAATGTCTCTGGTTCTGTTCAAGCCAGCACGCACAATACCAGCCCACCTGAGGCCACCTAAAACCAAAGCAGCTATATGGAATTAAGTCAACTTTTATTATATACTCTTGTGTGTTTATTAGTCCATGTAACATGTAAAAATGTCTTCCATGAAAAAAGCCTCATGTACAATGTATGAGTCATGCTAGCTTTGTAATCACCATCTCTGTTATAGATTTGCGAATTCACGGATTCCAGTAAAACAAGTAAGCGGTGTGAGACTCCTAAAGTTTACATGCATAAATCAAAACACACTTTTTCAAAAATGTCTTTGAGTCTGAGTGAACGTAAAAAAACCCCGGTAGCATACAGATCTACTTCCAGGGCAACTTGCTGTCTAACTGAACTAGCTACTAGAAAACTAAGGCCGTGTCTGAAATCACTCCCTATTTACTACATAGCACACATTTCCGCCATTTTATTTGAGTATCTGATTTCTGTGTGGGAAAACTGTATCCACTATGCTGTCAGAATTCCACAATGGAGCGAAAAAGTAGTTCCATTTACATACTTTCTACAAACAATCCTACAATCTAATGCTCTACTTTTTAAAGATGCAAAAACTAATATTGTACGATTATATACCTGGCAGTGGTGATGGAAAATGATGATTACTAAGTGTCTGTCACAAACTAACAAATGTGACAAGGAGGCAGCCCATTCAAGATATTTGCTTAAAGCAAGTTTTATAAAACTAAAGTAAACTCAAATGAACAATGGAGTGTGTAGATCTGCAATGTCAGCAATGAAAGCGGTGCTTGGATGTGTGGTTAATGTGTGTTGACGGTGCAAACCAAAAGACAATGATACAGCTTGGATGTAAGCTGTAGGAAGGGAAAGACAAAGTGAACACATGCAGCCAGCCTTTATAGCCCAAAAGCTCAGGTGAGCTTTATCAGCAGATGACCCTCTGGTTTCAGCCAATTGCCCAATGAGATTGGCCAGGACATCCTCCAGGACAGTGGGAGGGGCCTCACATGTCCAAAATGTGAACTTTCTGCTAATTATTCAATTTCCTGTGGCTACCGCCCTACAAAGCTGACTGTTGAGGAAAACCTTTACTACAAAAAGTGAGACTTTTTCATGACCAATGTGAACTAGATACAACATGTTTCTTAAAATCAACCACAAATGATGGGCTCTTAGCAATAACAAGCCATTCATACAGTAGCAACCAAAGCCTTTCAGGACATGTTTGCAATATCTTTGCTTACCTCTGTTTAAGATTTGGGTTTAAGATCAAAAGATGAGTATGAGACAAGAGTTCAGAATTTCAGCTCTCATTTCCTGGTATTCACATCTAGATGTGTTAAACAACGACATATCAGCATTTGTATTAGACCACAGCATTGAGCAAAAGTTATGGAACAAATAATCTTAAAGTAAATTACATTTAATATTTGGTGGCATAACCCTTGCTTGCAATAACTGCCTCAAGCCTGCGACCCATCAACATCACCAAACTGTTGCATTCTTCATTTGTGATGCTATTCCAGGCTTTTACCGCAGCTTCTTTCACTTCTTGTTTGTTTCGGGGTGTTTCTCCCTTCAGTCTCCTCTTAAGGAGGTGAAATGCATGCTCTATTGGGTTAAGGTCAGGTGATTGACTTGGCCAGTCTAAAACCTTCCACTTTTTTCCCCTGATGAAGTCCTTTGTTTTGTTGGCAGTGTGTAAACTTACTCCCGATTAGTTTCAATGCATTTCTCCGTAAATTGACAAAATGTTTCTGTACACTTCTGAATTCATTCTGCTGCTACCATCATCAGTTACATCACATGTGTCAAACTCAAGGCCCGCGGGCTGAATCCGGCCCGCCACGTCACTTTACGTGGCCTGCGAAAGCTTTAAAGATACATGATGTCTAAACAATAGTCTATGCTGCCATAAACTACATCTCCCACAATGCATGTCGATTTTGTGACCTAAGAAGTGATGGCATCCCGCCACTAGATTGCGATGTTTCCACACACTCCTTGTGCTTCAAGGAGAAGAACCGGTAGGCTAGGCCTATGTCTTTTATGTTATGAGGCAGTATCAGTGATGAAGCATCAACGTTAGTTAAGGCTCGTGCAGACTACGTGATTTTCAGCGTCGGCCGATGGCCCTGCCGTTCACGCTACACAACTTGCCGTCTTGTGACAGGAGTCTTGAAGTCGTTGTGGCCTTCACATTAAGTGACTGATCGGTGACAGGGGGTCACACGCTACATGAGCTGACAACTACTCTGTCAGCTGACGCTGGTCTCCAAACCACGTTTTTTCAAGAAAACACACGTGAAATGTGAAACAGGAAATGACGCGAACCTACACATAAAACAGCTGTTGTTTGTTATTATAAAGACAAAGACTATGGGTTAAAGAATGGATTAGCACACGCAGGTAGCAGGGATTGTCTGAGCTACAGAGAGAGCTGGTGGGGAGTAAAATGTGTTTTGTGGTGAAAAAAGTAGCTGCCTGCTCTCATTGGCTGGATGTGGATGTTGAGTCGGCCGACTTCTCCACATATTTGGCATGCTGGATATCCGGCAAAATGTGTCGGGGAGCCAATTTGATGCGTTGTTGAGTAGTTCACACATAACGACTGGCGACCGCAGATCAACCGCCGATTTACTCCTGATCACAGCCTGACGGTCGCCGAGCTCTACGAGCGGCGTATAGTGTGAACTAGGCTTAGGCTCCAGTAGCCTTTACGTCAGCATTTTTCCAGGTAATCAAACTATCTCTCATTAGTTGAATGTATGCCCTCTGCAAGGCTGTGTGCAGCTGGACTAATTGTTTTATCAAATGTCACATCTTACCCTCATGTTATTAGCAGCTCACAGTTATTTGTTTTACCATGGTTCTGCACCTCTGGACTGTGAAAAAGTAAAAAGTTACTGTAAAAGCTTATGTTTGATGATATTTGTCTGTTATTTACTTGAAATGTTTGATCTTTGATTGATGGAGTAATGAGGGTTTTTAAATCTGATAAATTCATTTATTTATATTATAATAACACAGAGACATTTTCTTACTAAGGCTATATTTTTACATCTGATAATGTCCTTAACTTGAATACATAATCAAATAAAGAGATAGTTATTTAACAATATGTTAAGGAGTAGTTACATTTATATAGTGTTACAGTTGCAACTGGCCCTTTGAGAGTAACCGTAATGCTTATGTGGCCCTTGGTGAAAATGAGTGTGACACCCCTGAGTTACATCATCAATAAATATTAATGAGCCTGTTCCAGAAGCTGCCATGCACGCCCAAGCCATGAGATTACCTCCACCATGCTACACAGATGAGCTTGTATGCTTCGGATCATAAGCAGTTCCATTCTTTCTCCACACTTTGGCCTTTCCATCACTTTGCTAGAGATTAATCTTGGTGTCATCGGTCCATAAGATTGTGTTGCAGAACTTTTGCGGCTTGTCTCTGTAGTTAGAGACTGTAGAGGGGACGTACTGCTGACGTATTGCGGTAAGCGTGTTGACTCATTTCCGTTTCCGGTGCTTGTGTGTTGGTACCGTGTTGTGCTGCTCTCGCTAAATAACAGTTACATTTGTTAGATTACAGCGGCCAACTGTCCGCTAAACACTTATTCTTTACAGTAATTTTGCCTAAGCACTCACAGTTCTTTCCATCTTTTAGTGACTGCTGTTCAATCTCATAGTTGTGGTAGCTGACGCTACAGTACTTTAGCTTAGCCGTAATTGACTTTAGCTTAGCAGCTAGCGATGGCTTCTCCTTCTCCCTCTCTCTCTCCTACTTTCTCCTGCTCGGTGTGTCAGATGTTCAGTTACTCCTTTAGCGGTAATGGTACGTGTAATAAGTGTAGTTTATTTATAGACATGGAGGCGAGGCTCAGTGATTTAGAAGTCCGGCTCCACACCTTGGTAGATCAGTCTTTAGCTACTGTAGCTAGCCAGTCACCGGTAGTTGGTGCGGAACGGCCTGAGTTAGCCTCTGGTAGCCGTCCCCCGGCATCTCCTGTGCAGCCAGGAAGGGGGGGGGGGGGGGGGACTGTCCGAAGGAGGAATAGTCGTAAGCATTCAAAGTCCACGGGGCACCATCAACCTATTCACGTTTCTAACAGATTTTCCCCACTCAGCGACACACCCGCTGAGAAACCAACTCTGATCATTGGCAGCTCCATTTTGAGAAACGTGAAGTTAGCGAAGCCAGCGGCCATAGTTAAGTGCATCCCTGGGGCCAGAGCGGGCGACATTGAGTCTTATTTGAAACTGCTGGCTAAGGATAAACGTAAATACAGTAAGATTGTTATTCACGTCGGCGGTAATGACTCCCGGTTACGCCAATCG
>NC_060168.1:7426556-7455218 GCF_021292245.1 Micropterus dolomieu | reverse complement strand
TGTATGCAACCTCATCCCATTATTGCATGTTACTAACACAACTTCTCCCCTTTCTGGTAGTCTTGTGCTTTCTCGTCCCTCTCCTCTCTCCTCCTATCACTTCCTGCAGGTTTTCTGGCTCTGGAGCTGTGGAGTCTGGATCTGTGGCTGTGGGTCACCTGCTGCCCCCGTGTTCCTGCTCGACACCCTCTGCTGCAACGACTATTGTTACTAGTCCTATTGTTATTATAATCATTAACATTACGACTGTTACCATTAACACTACTATAAATATCTGTACCATTTTTCATTTAGTCTATAGCAACATCACCTTTACTGTCTGTACCTCTGTGTGTATATTGTGTAGGCTGCCTCCTCTCTCTCTCTCTCTCTCTCTCTCTCTCTCTCTCTCTCTCTCTCTCTCTCTCTCTCTCTCTCTCTCTCTCACCCCAACCGGTCGAGGCATCTCTCTCTCTCTCTCTCTCTCTCTCTCACCCCAACCGGTCAAGGCAGATGGCCGCCCACCCTGAGCCATGGTTCTGATCGAGGTTTCTGCCTCTTAAAAGGAAGTTTTTCCTTGCCTCTGTCGCCTAGTGCTTGCTCTTGGTGGGAACTGTTGGGCTTCTGTAAATAGCATCATAGAGTACGGTCTAGACCTGCTCTTTTATGAAAAGCGCTGTGAGATAACTGTTGTTGTGATTTGGCGCTATATAAATAAGATTGAATTGAATTGAATTGAATAGTTCTTTGCAAATTTCAATCTGGCCTTCCGATTCTTGCTGCTGATGAGTGGTTTGCATCTTGTGGTGTGGCCTCTATATTTCTGCTCTCTGAGTCTTCTTCCAACAGTGGATTGTGATCCCTTCACCCCTGCACTGTGGAGGTCGTTGGTGATGTCACTTACTTTTTGCTTTAGTGGTTTTCTTCACAGCTCTCACGACATTTCTGTCATCAACTACTGTTGTTTTCCTTGGCCGACCTGTTGGACGTCTGTTGCTCAGTACACCAGTAGTTTCTTTCTTTTTCAGGACATTCCAAATAGTTGTGATTGCTATGCCCAATGTTTGTCCAATGGCTCTGGTCGCTTTTCCTTCTTTTCTCAGCTTGACAATGGCTTGCTTTTCTCCCATAGACAGCTCTCTGGTCTTCATGTTGGTTTATCCTCTTTAACAGGAAATGCAGTCTTTATAGGTTTGAACCAAGGATGAAAACTTAGACTCTTCATGCAGAGCTATTTCATTTTTGGACAATCAACCTAAAAGGCAACACCTGGGCAACAAGAAACATCTGTCAGTCACATGTTCCAATACTTTTGCTCACTTGAAAAATGGGTGGGTTCAAACAAAGGGTCGTATGTCCTGATTTGTTTAATACATCTAGATGTGAATACCAGGAAATGAGAGCTGAAATTCTGAACTCTTGTCTCATACTCATACATAATGTCTTCAGTGAACAACAAAAGCAAAGGAATTTGCCTTACCATTCCAATACTTTTGGAGGGCACTGTACATAAAGTAATGAGTATGTTGTCACTAATGCAGACGAATTGGCAGCCCATTTACTTAGCTGGACAGTTCCCCCAGAAATAGATTGCTATGGAATTAGTGACAGTAGCTAGTCCAAGAAGTTAATTTCTGTGGTTGCTTTTGGCCACACTCAAATGGCTAAAATTTAAGTTTATTTGGAAAGCTTTTAGAAGCTCTTGCTGCTTGCCCTGTTATGCTTGTTTTGTCCGCCTTTTCTGAATCTCTAGGTGGTGATTGCAATTTATCCCATTGCCAGAAAGGCCATTAGAATTAAAAGTGTTTTATTTTAAAACATCTATTTGAGGAAACCTGTGTTGAAGCAACTCCAAGAGCATTATTGCCCTTCAAAGTTGTGCAAAAAAAACTTGCTGTGTATCACTGACTTAAGGTCATGAAACCCTTTTTTAAGTCATACTAAGATGAGCAGCGTTGTCTATTGCAACAGCAGAGTGAGCATAAAAGACCTCTTAACCTCCATTACACATCTAAAAGTGATAGAAACAAACTATTCCACTTAAGATCCCTCTTTGGCTTTGCTCTTGCTCCCACAGCTGTTTGAGGTGTGAAAGTGTTAAGAGGGGTAAAGAAAAGTGCAGCCCTTAGGGACCAAACACACACATGCCAACAAACGCACATACACATATAATGAGAATGCAAAGACATAGAGAGAAAATAAGAAAGTATTCTACTGGTACAACGAGAGAGAAAGTAAACTACGTTAAGGTAAATTACTTATCTGCTCATCTTATTCTCTGTTAACGTGCACTAGGTGCACTAAGATTTACAGTTGTTTTCTGTCACTATGGTACTATTCACAAGTATGTGGTAATATTTCACCACTCTTAGAACAAAAACATGTAAAAAGACTATGATCACAAAAGATTATGTTCACACAAAGTACACGCATAAATTTGGATGATATTTTCTTCTGTATTGTTAAAACATCTTTTACCATCACTATTAAATTGTTCCAAACTAACCATCAGGGAAACATTAGCTTAATATACATTTATGTAATGTTGTTTCATTTACCTGATGTGTTCAGATTGAGATTTTTACTGTATGTGACCTCTGTGGGATTCACACCTACAACCTTAGTGCAAGTAGCTTAGTGCTCTACGTAACAAACAGAACCACAAAGGACCACTGCAATGATTACAGTATGGACAATACAATGCTGTAAAATACACTGCATAAGTACCCTCCATATTGCTCTATTTCACATAGAAGTAAACTCATTTGGAAATATCAGAAAGTGGTTTATTCATTTATGTCAATAGATAGCAGTTTGTAGTTGTTTTTCTCACCAGCAGCCAAATCACAGTAGAAACCACTTAACTTACTTGGTAGCTGGAAAGGTCATTGACCAGAAGAACATGGATGACCGGAAAAAGATGATGGAGGAAAACCAATACAAAAGGGTTTTGAGGTAGAAGTGGCCACTATACTTTTGAGACAACATGGTGGTTAAACCCGTTTGGAAGGAACAGAAAATTTGGCATTATAGATACACTTAAGACTTATAACTTTCTATGCTAAAGTTATGAGAGAGCCTTAACTACAGCTTTAACTATATTCAGCCTTGCTTTGGAACTATTATCGCAAGTTCACAACTTTCGAAACTCCAAACTCATCACACTTGCAACACTTCCAATCTTTCATTCAAAACTTGCCATTGTGCATTAATTTGGATTGGAGACATCTCTCACCACACAAGCCATTGATTCAAAATATAGGTTTGTCCTGAAAAGTCATGAGAACATATAGTTTAATCACCAAATATAAGGATATCTTTTCAGTTTAGAAGTTTTAACTATAAGTGAATCCAATAACAAACAATGCAAGATACATGTTTCAAATCACCCTAGAAGTGCTGAAAGTAGTACGCCACAGTACTGTAAAAGACAGATTAAACAGTTTTCACATTGATCAATACACTTTCGTTGTCTTACATTTACAGAATATATAGTTTCCATAATAGCTCTCCTAGATGTAAGTCAAGTCGAGATCAAGTTGTGTTCATATTCAGCCCTCAATTGTTTCACCCGGTCATTGTTTTTCTCAAAAGGCATTGGGTATATTTGTTTCATTGATACCTGGTGTCACACTGGCAAAGGTGTCATTGTTCTCCTCAATTGCCTGCTTTATTTCCGACAGCCTTGTAGCATTACTGGCCCTCACCATTTCCACCACAACTCCTGCTGGTCGGTCAGCACACGGCCACGGCCACAACTGTGGGGTTCTCTGTCAATTTTTAGCTTAGAAAAGAATCTACTGTCGATAGATCATACTGAAAGAACACTGTAACATGTTGAATTAATTTGAAGATGAATTTGCATGCATTAAAATTAACAGTACTTTACATGTGATTACATGTTTGAAAATACAGCCTTTTTGATGATCTGCTTTCAGTTTTATAGTAAGAGCTGTGAAATTTTACCACATACTCGCGATAATTATACCAAAGCGATCAAAAAAAACCCCAAACTGTTAACAACCAGGTTATGATGCAAAACAACTGTGCAGATATGGCTACGCTACAGACAGGAAGTAACGAAGAAAACAGGCCCAAATTTCTCAACATGCAACTTTATGCTTTCTTTTTATTAAACTGGTAGGCTATTTGTAGTTTTCACGTGACGTCACGTTCCAGGGGGAATGCTCCTTTGGAGGGCAAATAAAGACGTTCTTTTCCGCTGCACGCCAACTAGGAAGCAAGTGCTAGAGTGTTACTTTGAGTTTGTTACTTTTGTGTTGCCAAAATGCCGGATAGTTGTTGTGCTATCGGACACACTAATCGTTAAGGAGACAAGCCTGGGCTGTGTTTCTACAGAATTGCGTCCGGTAAAGAAAACCTTGACAGCAGTATAAGGTGAGGGATTCTACACAAGGTAAACATCACCGTAGTCGAGCGCTGGCAGGGACCTGGCCGTTTTTTAACGGCAGAAATACGGCAGTGGGTGCTGTATATGGATCGCAAGTGCCCAAAAGTCTGTCTTGCAGTCTGTCACAACCCACCAAATGCGGGTGGATTTCAGCCGTGGCGGGTAACACAGTCACTACCACTAGCCACTTTGGCGTGTTGAAAAATTGTAGTATTTTCAAAAGGCATCTGACATAATAAACAAATTGCAGTCTGACACTACGACACTACACCTCCCACGAGTACAACCTGCACATAGTGTTTGCTCATTGGTCCATTCGTGAAGCCCATTGTCTCAACACTGTAAACAAGAAGACGCTGTGGAGATTAAACTCAGGAACTGGCTGTCGGACTGAGGGCTGTTTTAGCCTGCTGGTAATTATCATCTTGAACAGCAGCAGAGATAGCAAGTTTTTTTAATAGCAGGAGAATCCACACAACAGGTGACATCCAGACTTTTGTCAAACGATAATATATGTTACAGTGCAGCCACAGTCCCTAGACCTGTAGACGTCAGACTTCCGCTTGCTTTTAAGCAAGCCGACCAGTGTGGAGAAAAATGTACAGGAGAACAAGAGAAAGAGAAAAGGGAGAGCTGAGGTGGAGAAAAGGCAGGAGAAAAGTTCTGTTAAATGCTGTAAAATTACAGAGATCTTAATGATGGAGGGCCAGAACCCCGACTTTGAACCAGGAAACCAGTGTTTGTGTCCCTTGTGAAACAAAAAGTCAACATTAAATATTTTTATTTAGACAAGTTATGTAAATTAACGTATGTGACATTAGTTTACTATTGTGTTATTATAAAAGAACTGATTATTTTAACCCAAACCATGATCTTTTCCTAACCATAACCAAGTAGTTTTGTTGCCTGAACCCAAACAAGTCGTTTTTGTGCCTAAACCTAACCAAACTGCAATGTTTCACAACTTTAATATAACTAATAATATAATAATAAATAATAAATAATAATTGTTTTGAAACGCGTTTTATTTTGAAAGTCTAACCAGAAATTGTATATTAATTGTTGCTAAGCGTTGCTAACTTGACCACGGCGCCCTAAACGTGCTGTTTTTCCATTGTAAGCTCTTGCTCAATTGCCCCGAAATGTCCTTAAAAAACCGTTGTATTAACAGTCGAACAAATTTAAAATAGCAAAGTGGACTTTTGGAAAGTGCACGCACTACCGTGAAGTAGAAGTTGAGCCCTCAAATAATTGTTGACCAAACATGCCGAGCGGGTAAGCGGGTGCTAGCCTAACTGCATGAGTGACCACGACTACACGCCGATGGAAACTTTGACCAACAACGCTGGTACGAGGAAAAATCCCCCTGTTACCCCAACGAAAGTTGCAACACCTCCTGCAAAGATGAAACGCCCCAAGAGACGAAAGAAATCCCACAAACAAACTTGGTCCAAGCTATATAAAAGCTAACCACCAAAATTGATAACTTCGGTGAGCAGTTAAGGGAGAACTCCATCATGGTGGCTAACATTGCCAAACTTGTGGAGATGAAAACGCCGCTTGCATCACAGAATACAAAGAGAAAATACAAGCTGTGGAAAAATAAATGCCCTGTATCATTAAAGAAAACGAGGAGCTAAAAGAAAGAGTGACAGAGTTAGAGAGATACAAGAGGCGTTGGAACCTCAAAATACATGGCCTGGAAGAAAAAGACGATGACCACACCCGAGATGTAATCATCAGTATTCTGTCCGAAATCGCACTGCAGTGGGCCTCATTGATTGAAACAGTGGTCGATACTGTTCACCACCTCGGAAGATGAGAAGAAGGGAGACCCCGACAGATCATCATCCAGTTCGCCATGAGTATCACCGTGATGCCATCTGGAAACTGTCCAAAGACTCCAAGGTCTGCAAAAATATCGGGATCCACTTCAAACAGGACTTCTGTAAAGCTGATAGAGAGGCACGTGCAGCTGCATGGCCGAAGATGGAGCAAGCCAGAGCGGCAGGGAAGAATGTCTACTACAGAGAACATGTGGGCTACATCAACAGTAACAGGGTTACTCCAGACTAGACAAAAGTTAAAGTTAAGAGTCTCACCCCAGGAGGTGTTTACCAATATTTACAACTCAGACATTTAAAGATAGTTCACTTTACAAAAAGGTGCATATATTGTTTTGCAGTTTAAAAGAACAAAACAAACTTGATTCACTTTAACATGTTCTTAAGGAGAAGGGGGAAAGTATTTTATGTTATCTTTACATTAGACTGTTGAATACCTCCTCTCAGATGAAGGCATGCACTTTAAAGTCAACATTTTTATGACAGTTTATTTTTGTCACTTGCACATTTAGGTTAAGGTGGTTAAAGTTAAGCTGCCGTAGGTATATTTTAATACACTTTACAATATAAGAATAAGAAGGTTTTAATGTTTCGATCGCCCAAACTGAGACCAAGTCACGGCCAAGACCAGAGTTTATCGAGACAGAGACAAGACTTTTAGGGGCTGAGAGCAGTCGAGACCAAGACTGAAGGAGGGCGAGACCAAGTCAAGACCAAGACCAGTTCCCTGCAATGCATGGCAAGCAATAAAATGTGAAACGAGATCATAGGTACGGTAACAACATGTTTTAGGGTTACTGGTTGCATTTGAAGCAATAAGTTTTACTTCCAATCAAAGTTAGGATGTTAAGAAATCAGACAATGCAAGAGCAATTTATTGATATTCCCAAAGTTATGTTCTTGACTGGTCTTGAAATAAAATCCCGAGTCCTCAATGTCCGAGACCGAGACAAGACCGAGTACAAAGGCGGTCGAGTACGAGACGAGACCAACACCATCAAAAAGTGGTCTTAAGACCAAGACCGGTCTCGAGTACTACAACACTAGTTTCGACATTGGTTAATTACAGGTGTTCACAGTATATATTCCTTGCTGACAGGGGCTTCTCATAACGTTCTGTTAAGAACTCACAAACCTATGTACCTAAACTTTTGTCCCTATTTTTGTCTTACTTTTTTTGAAATCCACATTACCCTTTGTATCACTTAATGCTAGGGGGTTACGAGATTCTATAAAAACTTTCTTGTTTTGTAAAAATGAAAAAGCACAGTGCCATCTTATTCAAGAAACTCACTCTAACAACACAGATGAAAAGTTCTGGTCAATTTGCGTGTTTGAAGTTGATGATCACTTTCTGATATTAGGAAACATATATGGGTATAATAACAATAAACAAAACAAAAATGTAATTTCTTAAATGACAATAGCGGTTAAAGATCTATGCCAAAGATATCAAACTGAAGACTTCATATTTGGAGGAGATTTTAATATGGTGATTGATGAGTGGCTTGACAGAAATCCTTCAAGATATCAGGGGCACCATTACAAACATATTTTATTTGAGTTTTGTAATATGTTCCAACTAAGAGATGTATTGCGCACTCTTAACCCAGATAGCCAAACCTTTACTCGGTTCAAACCAGATGGTTTGGTTAAATCTAGATTAGATTTCTGGCTTCTGATACTGGGTCTAACTTGGAGACAAATTCCACAATTTCCACTGCACCTCTAACAGATCACTCCTTGATTAAACTTATTCTTACTCCTACAAATGCATGTCAAAGGAATAAAGGGTATTGGAAGTTCAATTCGAGCCTTCTTAAATGTGAACCATTCTGTCAAGAAATGATATCAGTAATCAGTGATATAAATACAGACTGTAATTTGACAAATTATAGGGAGAAATGGGAATTCTTAAAATACAAGGCACGTCAAATTTCCATATCAAACAGCAAAAAATTAAGCAGAGCTAGTAAAAAAAAAAAGGGAAATGGAACCTATATTAAACGTAGATGACAAACAAAAACTAATCCTTCTGCAGTCTTCACTGGACAGCATTTACATTAATAAGGCCAAAGGAGCATATATCAGGTCGAGGGCAAAGTGGATAGTGGAGGGGGAGAGGAGCTCAGCTTATTTCTGTAGATTAGAGAGAAAGAGACAAGAACGAAATAGTATAAAAACTTGGTTAATTGATAACCAAGAATGTACAGATCCTAATAAGATCTCAAAGGAATACTTTCAATTTTACAGTACATTGTACTCTTGCTCTTATTCATGTACAGCTGCTGATGCTTTCTTCGAGCTCACTAAAGAATGGATTCCTAAAGTGGACAAGTGTTTTAAAGATGTATGTGATGCTGGAATCAGAATGGATGTAGAAGTAGAAAATGCCTTGAAATGTTTATCCTTAGACAAGTCTCCAGGTTCAGATGGTTTAACTTCTATAGACACTTCTGGGAACATCTGAAAGACCTTTGTTTCAACATGTTAAAAGAAGTTTCTGAAACTCTAACTCTGCCAACTACAATGAAGCATCGCTTCCCTCATACCCAAACCTGGTAAAGACCCCAAGTTAATTGACAATCTTAGACCCATAACCTTACTTAATATATAATCTTAACTCATATCTACAGACTAAAAACTGGTATCACTCAAATCATTTCAGACACACAATCAGGGTTCATAAAAGGACGACGAATTCACAACATACGACTTGTACTTGACTTACTTGATTACAATAACTTAATTGAAGATGATGGTTTTATCTTTTTTCTTGACTTTTTCAAAGCGTTTGATATGATTAAACACCAATTTATGTTTTGTAATTTGGTTTTGGTGAAAATTTTCAAAATATAGTTAAATTACTGTATAAAGATACTAATAGTACTGTGTTGTTACCACAAGGTGTATCTCCAAGGTTTTCTATTGACAAAGGCATTAAACAAGGTTGTCCCATCTCCCCTCTGCTCTTCTTCGCTACAGCAGAAATGCTTTCCATTCTTGTTAAACATTCAGACTTTGAAAAATTGACAGCTAACTATCAGCCAAATGGCTGATGACACAACTATTTTTATGAAAGACAGTGACCAAATTCCTAAGGTTCTTCATAAAGTTGATTTCTTCTCGAGAGCATCTGGCTTAAAATTGAACCTTAATAAATGTGAGGTTTTTCCGATTCACAATTCCACCCTTACATCAGTTCATAATAACCCTGTAAAATCAGCTGTTAAATACCTAGGGATACACATTACTAAGAATAAGGACTCGCTTGATAATCTTAATATCTGGAATAATCTGGATAAATGCAAATCTTATCTAAACTCCTGGTCTCAAAGAGATATCTTTATTATAGGCAGAATTTTTCTTACAAAAATGGAGTGCATTTCTCGATTCATCTACCCAGCCTACTCCTTATCACTTCCTAAAAATGCAATAAAAGCCATAAACCAAGCTATTTTTAATTATATCTGGAAAAGGAAAACTCACTAGATTAAGAAAGGCACTATGGTTTAAGAATATGAAGAAGGCGGACTTA
This sequence comes from Micropterus dolomieu, assembly GCF_021292245.1. Lineage (NCBI taxonomy): Eukaryota > Metazoa > Chordata > Actinopteri > Centrarchiformes > Centrarchidae > Micropterus > Micropterus dolomieu. The sequence continues at coordinate 7,445,446 of NC_060168.1, read as the reverse complement.
AGGCTATTGATATTGAGTGCATTAACGATACTATTAAAACAAACTGGTTAAGGTCATTTTTAATTCATGACAAACAATTTTGGTTTCGTATTCCCAGAGAAATTTTTAGTGTTACTGTACTGGAGAATGATATACAAACATAATTTTACTCCTCACAACACCCCTATATGGAATTGCAGGTATGTGTTACTTAAAAATAAATCCATATTTTTCCCATTTTGGCTAGAAAAAGGAATATGGTCTGTGATGGACTTATTGGACAATACAGGAAACATTCTGTCATTTGAGGACTTTGGTTCCAAATTTAAGCTTTTTGACAGAAGGCAATTCCTCAAGCTGTAATTGTGTCTGCGTTTAATTTATCTCAAAATACTGTGAAACCTAATCTCCCTTCCCTTTTGGTGAATGATCACAATTTCATTAATATAAAATTACCAAACTTCATTATTAGACAAACATTTGTTAGAGAATTATATACATTTTTTAAATTTTCTCTAAAAAAGAGGCTGAGAATCTGAGTTATTTTTTAAATTTAAATTTCCTCTTGCACCAAAAGCGAAGGAAGATCATTTTAAGGTTTTGAATGGAATACCCCTCTGCTGAATTTATGAGAAGTCATTTTGGTTTGGATCACAACAATGGCACATTATGTGATGACCACATTGAAACTACAAAGCATTTACTTTATGAATGTACTTTTGCTAATGCTTTCTGGGATGATGTGCATTATTGGTTGTTCCCTAAAGTTTAAAATTTTGCTAGTCTAACAAAGGAAAATGTTATATTTGGTACAATTTTGAAAGACCCCTTACATGACCATACCAGAACTCAGTTATCATTCTTGGTAGTTTTTATACATAAAAACAAATTCATGAAATCGAGGTGAAATTTCTACATTTTTCATAAGGAGCTGTGTCTTTCATTTTTCATGTCTTTAACATATTAAAAGAATGCTATGAAGCTCTCTAAGTTAGTTGATGACCTTAAGCTTACAGAAAATCCCTAGCTTTTCTCCAACATTTTCTTACCACCCCCCCTTTATTTCTTTTATTTATTTATTAATTTTTAGGTTTGTTTTTTTATTTATTTATTTTAATGTACGTCACCTTCTGGTCTTGTCTGTTCCCTTGTTAATTATGCACTGGTTTGTACTATACCACTTTGTATGTAAATTTTGTTAATAAAAAAAAAGTAACCCCCAAGTAACCCCCCAGCTCAACTGGAGCAGATGCAAAATAAACCATCCATACTGCACAAAAAAAAGTGGGCTAAAAGAAAACAGCAAAAAAGTTAATGTCAAGCCCCGGTCGTTCTGCACTCCAGGTCACTGCACGTCTGCACGTGACTGATGAATTAGCAAGAGGCAGCTATAGACTGATTGCCTCTTTTTCTCCTAACACTGTCCATGTTCCAGTACACTCATCATCACAGGTATATCGTCTCAGCTGACCTCTGAACTTTAGCCTCCCCAGGCTGAATTTCTTGGCGCTACCTATGGTGCATTCCATTGCCAAATTGCAAACTGAAGGCTCCGAAAAGTCTTGGTGGGCTTTGATGCTCCAGTTAATAAATTATTCAGGTTAACCAGGGCACTATGCACCAATGGTTTTGGATTTGACAGATACAGCCTTCAAATATTATACTGTTTTGCAGTTTAACGATCCATGTGATCAACTGATATGATATCGGAAGGATAATATAAATTTCAGATCTTCTGACGTGTAATCTAACACGTGCGTGTCAAGCCACGCAGCAGGTACTGTACGGGCTGCATGGTGGAAATCCAACCTTACACAGCCTCACTCACACTCAAGTCATTTCATACACACACACACACGCACGCACAGTGGTTGATTACGTTGACTTTCAAAAGGGGGTTTCTATTTAATAAAAATCCAATTCTGGCTCCAAAAGGATCCTTATCCCACAGAGAGCGTGAGAGTTTGAAGAAGAGAAAAGGAGAGAGGAAAGACAGCAGGAGAAACAATTAGACAGTGATGGAGATACAGAGATCACAGTGTACCAAACAGTGAGGACTCCTTTTTTTTCTTCAGGACAGCAGGTACTGAACTCATTTCTGGAAACAAATAAACAGATTTTGAAAAGCTCTTCCCTTAGAAGCCCTGAAACAATGTTCATCTCTCCAAACATTACATTTACTGGGCCACTACTCAAAACTGTCTTAATTATAAAATAACCAATGAAATAATTGATTTTATGATTAATATTTTTGTGTTCTGACCAAACTGTTTAGGCCCCATATGTCATAGTTACATTTTCTAAATCGCTTGAGAGTGTTTGAGCTCAACCCTGTACCATATCATTGAATGGTACAGGGTTAATCGCAGGTGGCAATTGGGTGTCTTGGAGGACTCAATCATTCCAAAGGGTCACAGAGAAAATACATTTGAGTCTCTGTTATTGTTTATGGTTTAACTATAGTTATAGTTTAGCTATAATTTTCTGACTACTTTCATTAAGTTTTATAGTTGTCAGGGTCCTTTTACCTATGTATTTATAGCCATGTTTTGTACATTTGTCTCAATTAGTTCTCTCAAACAAGAAGAAACAGGAAAGACAGTAAGCTTTACACACACACAAAGACATGCACAGGCTTTACCAGTTCTTGACTTGGGGCAGCAATATCAATGGATCCATTTTCCTGCCGGTATCTTCCTGACCTGTGCAGTGACCTGTAACCTTGCAGTCTCAAGCCCACTTCTACAAATGCAGGTTTTTCTTGCGACTAGGTCTCGTTGCCCATGAAAACACGGTGAAACAGATGTTTAGGCGACCGTCTCACCCCCATCAAACACTTTTCCCACCCTCTTCGTCTCTCTCTTTATCACTCCCGTCTTCTCCATCAAGGTTGCAAACAAAAGCCGATTACCATATTCATGAGGCCGCCAGATGACAAATGCAAGCGGGAGCAAAAGAAAGAACAACACCCACTCTTTATTGCGCTTTCATCGCGTATCGATCATCCTTTCACCTGCAATTATTTTCTAAATCTCTTTGATGCTCTTTCTCCTCCCTCACAACTTTCACGATCCCTCTATTCTCTCTCTCTCGTTTCTGTCAACAGCCTGTTAATATCAAGATACCGAGACAGATGTGTGTGAGTTTGCTCATGACACTGATAAAAAGGCACACAGTACAATATTATGTAGTCTGATGTTTTGTGTGTGTGTGTGTGTGTGTGTGTGTGTGTGTGTGTGTATGTGTGTGCGTGTGTGTGTGTGTGTGTTGTGAGTAAATGGTGAGAGTGATGAAGACAGAAACGCTGTGTATATGCACTGACAGTGATAAAGCGCCAACTCAGATACTCCACAAAGTCTTACTGGCTGGTGTGTGTGTGTGTGTGTGTGTCCCTCCTTACTTCCTACCTCCTTTCCTAAGTCAGCCCTTTTTTACTTCTTCTGTTTCTTCTTTCCAATCACACGTTAGCAACTGCAGCTAGCCCAGCAGACCTGTCAGGCTTTGGATTTTCCCACATGCCTAAGAGCGATGCAAGGTATTTAAAGAGTTTGGAGGGTGTTGTCCTTTTCTTTTAACCTTTCCAACACCAAAAATACAAGCTTGTGTAAGGAATTGATTAAACTGTGTTTTTATCTGCCCTAACGTAATCTGCAAATGTTACCATGTCCTGTTAACTACCTTGCTAGGTTGGGTATTGAGTTATAGAATGCATTTTTAAAAAAATGTATGGTGGGGATGCTGACACTACCTTGGACATGTAGCTTTAGCCTTTTTTTTTTTTTTTAGAACAAATGTATGTAGCTATCAAGTGCACAAGTAAGATTCTGTAAGATTATCTAGAGAAAGCTGGAAACATCATTTTCAACCAATTCATGAAGTTAGCTTGAAAAGCTAGCTCGCTTGTTACAGCTGGTAAAATCTGCCAGCAACAGTTTCAGGAATGAGAAGCCAACTATTGTCTACTTCTGCCACCATCATCCTTCAACTTTTCCTACCTTCACAGCTCCCATCTCTCCCTCTGTCCCTCCTTTCTGAATGTGCTGTTCTCTTCACATTCTTGCCAGCCATTGTTTCATCCTTCAGTTTTCCCTTAACTCTTTCCTTTCCCTCCCTACTTTGCTCATCCTTCTTCCCACCCTTCCGTTTTCTTTCTTTCTTCCCTTCATCACTCATTCATTCTTATGCATTTTTCATTCCTCCATTGCTTCATTTTAATTTATTGCCTCATTCAAGAAACTTTCTTTCCTTCCCTCCTGTTCCACCCCACAGTATTCCTCTCATCCATCCAACATTCTTTCTTTCTTTCTCATTTTCACCCCCACTGTTTCTCCTCCCCCTTAAACTTTGGCTTTTTCAGGTTTTACTATGTAGACAAGGTTTTTATCACCCTTAACTGGGGAAGCAAAAATATATGAATATATCGTCTGGTATTATTGTTGCAGATAATTTGACACTTTGAAGCCATTGTGCTGCATTATTCTGCTCTGAATTACATGGCTGAGGATGACTAACACCTGCAAACACAACCAGTCTCTCTAAAAAATCTGAAACAGAAAGACCTTTGTTGCATTCATTTCATCCCGCACACCCTCCCACCTCACGTTATCTCTCTGTGACAGTTTGAAAGGGAATAATGACATGACGCATCACCATTTTAAGGCGCATGAATGAAAAGACTGAATGAGCTGAAAGAGAAAGACAAAGGGACAGTTAGAGATATAGAGAGCAGCGAAGCGAAGACAGACAGATGGAAGGAAAGTGAGATGGAGGCAGACACCTCGCTGGGACAGAGGGAGACAGACGTAGAGAGATAAATGTGATGGGGGAAGAAGAAGACAGAGACAGACATAGAAGGAGAGACAAGAGGGGAGAAAGAGGAAAAGACAGAAAGCCTGCCTCCTTATCTTACCCTGCCTTTCACAGCCAACCTCATGCTGGCACCTAATACTACTCTGTGTGTGTGTGTGTGTGTGTGTGTGTGTGTGTGTGAATTTCTGAAACTATATGTGAGCATGTTTTCCTGTTTTGTGCATGTATGGACTAAAGTAGAGCTGCAACTAATGACTACATGTCTTTCCTTTCTAAACTAGACTATTATCTCTTTCTATTACTTCCTGTAACTCATTCATTATTTAGTCATATGTCATAAAACGGTAAAAGCCCATCATGATTTGAGTGCGAGGTATTGTCTTCAAACCGTTTTGTTTTGACCAACAGTCAAAATCCAAAGACGTGAAATTCATATTATAATCACATAAAACAAAGAAAAGCAGCTAGTTCTTACATTTGAGAAGCTGGAAGCAGCAAAAGTTTGGCATGTTTGCTTAATAAATGACTTAAAATAGTGACAGAATATTAAATTAAAAATATTTTGTCAGTTGAGTGATTGATTAGGCGATAATTAGTCTCAGTCCTAGTCTAGAGACAGAATGTCCACTGTGTCAACTATTTCCAGATATGCGTGTGTCTCTGTGTCGATTTCTATGAAGCGATTTAATCTGTTTAATGCCCACATCTGCAGTATGTTGCACCATACGTGCCTTTGTGTGTGTGTGTGTGTGTGTGTGTGCGCGCGCGCTTAGGTGATTTCCATGAAGGCTATTTATTCAATCTCCCAGATGACTTGAGCGTGTCGCCAGCAAATAAACATTGACAGCTGAGGTCTAATAATTCCGCCGGCCAGATAGAGCACACTCATCCACTTATGCCCACACACTAACACAGAAATAGTGCAGGAAACAGGTGTGTATGTGTGATGGTATGGGTCATCTATACAGGGTATTTGGAATTTGGGACCGTAATGTATAATATACCCAAGATCAACATTTTGGGAAATATGCTTATTTGCATTCTTTCCGAGTGATCCGTAAAATCCACTGACTCCGGCTAAGGCATGTTACGGCTGTGCTGCGGTTGCGGGAGAGGCCATTGTAGTCAATGTTTTTGAGTAGGTAGCAGGTCTATTTTTGACGGAAGCCGCGTCAAGCGTCACAGAGCAGATCAAACCAGGCAGGAAATCAGACACAGAACGGCACAGAGAATCCGGTCAATTTTCAAAATTATACACCCTGTGGCAACTCCCGATCGTAAAACAACAATAAACACGGTTAAAACAGACACAAAAGGAAAAAATTTAAATATGTAGCCTACTTAATCATAGTAGAAGCACAAAATGCAAACAAAATCTAAACATGTCAGCAAAACCCTCTGATTCTGAAATGCTCCCTGTGGGATATGCAGCCTGAAGTTGACGGAACGAAACGGGGTCACAGAGTGCTGTGAAAAAGGTAGTAGAAACACAAAAAGGAAAAATTAATAACAAGTAAATAACGTGGGGCAGGCTGCACGCTCCGCTGCTGAAACGCTTCTGAGACTCTTCCAGTGGATATTGACGCCGGGCCATGGACGCATCAAAACCATGGGGCAGCTGTAACATGCTGCAGCCGGAGTCAGCGGATTCCTGGCGTTAGATGTGTAAATATGAAACTACTGCCAGAAGATAGAAACAGCTAGCCCCTCTAAAGCAAACTTATTAGCACTTATTGACGTGTTACACCTTGTGTGTTTAATATGTACTGAAAAATATGTATGATGATAAAACATACGAGGTCCGTCCTTATACCCACAATACCTGTACAACATGACAGGATGGATTCAGTGTGAATGCAATCATGTGGTCACCTGTTGGTGTGATCTTTTCCTTAAAGTTCACAATAACCATGTCAATACTAAAATCTTTACGCAGTAATCTTTACATTGGCTAAACTGTTAAAGGAGTTTGAAAGACAATAAATCCCAAAACATGAAGCTTACAAATCAAACTGATTCTAAACAAACTTGCCAGTAAAATTTTGAAGAAAATGTTGTTTTTTGTAGCCTTTGTTCTCCAGATTAAACATGTATCATACACTTAGCAGCCAGTTTATCGGGTAGCTTAAACAAATGTAGTCTAATACAACAGTCCTGCAAAGTTTATGTTGAAACTGTTTTAGAAAGGTGTTGATTTAACTTGATGATCATTCTGGAGGATGTAGTTTGTGGTGCTGTTGAACTGTACTGTGTTATAATGAGAGGAGTTCATAACATTAAGTCTAATATACTTTATCGGTGTAAATGGGGTGGACAAAATATTAGAAACACTTCTCAGTATAATGCGATATATAATTCAACAGCTCTATGACTTTAGCCGACCATGAAATTGGATCAACACATCTCTAAAAATGTATATTCTAAACTGGACAAAGGAACAGGTGTGTTTTGCACGACTGTTGTATTAGTTGCATTGGTTTTATACACGTGTGAGAGTACAAACATTTTCTACAACCTCCGTAGATGGTCGTCACTGGTTACTAAATACATAATGTATTCAAAATAGCAGATCTGTAAGTGTAAGTGAAATAGCTTAATGATGACCACGTGTGCATGAAGCAGTAATGATTGATATGATGCATTCCTGTCACATCTACTTAGCAGTTGTAAGTCACTTTGGATAAAAGCGTCAGCTAAATGAATACATGTAAATGTAAATATAGATTATATTCAAAATGGATTTAATCAGAAACTAAGATGTCAAAAAATGTATCAAGACATTTGAACTCCAACTATGTTTAATAAGTTAGAAGGAATTAGAGTGGACCTATAGTGCCAACACAAAAGTTAGTTAAAATAACATAAGTCCTCCAATAAATGCATCTGCCATTTAGATAATGTATTCATTCCGAGCCATTTCCAGACTTTCTAAGCTGCTAATAGTACTGATAGTATTGCATGTGCACTACACACCTACACACTTCTGACAATACAGGGTTTTACAGGCTGAATTTATCAGGGGAAGTGCAAATAACTCCTCAAGCACTGTTAGTCTTTCTTTCTGAATTAAATGTTTTATTTTAAAAATTATATCATGAATCAATCTTTAATTATAACTCTTTTTGTCTGCCTATTGCCTGTAGCTCACATCAGAATAATAACAATGAGCATAATGAATTGTGTTTATAACCCACAGCATTATGGAATAATGAGAAAAGCTGAGGAGACAGAGGAGGATGTGGGGCAGCAGAGAGGAAAAGAAGAAATCGGAATAAAACAAAGGAGAGAAGAAAAAGGAAAGGAAAAGAAGGCAATGGAACCAATAGCTACGGGAGAGAGAAAGAATAAAAAGTCAAAAGGGAGAAGAAAAAAGTGAATGTGGACAAGAGGAAGAGAGGTGAAAACAAGAGGAAAATGAACAACAAAACTGTGGTTGCTGATGTAAATCTCCCTCAGGTTAAAACAAGATGATAATTAAAAAAGTACCGCAGGGTCACACTGTGACTGTGTGTGTGTTAGAGAGAGAGAGAAAGAGAGTGTGTTCGTGTGTGTCTTACTGTGCAGCCTTTATTGCTGTAGGTAGGTTTGTGTGCATTGGGTGTGGGGGGCGGCCATTAAAAGGTGTCCCTGCTGCAATCAGTGTACAGAGGCCTTAGGGCCTATTTGTTGCTACATCAATCTGGAATTAATGGAAACACGCAAACGCACACTCGTACACACAGCCAAACACATTTTCTGCCTACAGTGTCAGGGAGACGGCTGAACAGCAAGAAACACGCATGTAAGCCTGCACGTATGCACTTGAATGCACACGTGCAGCTGGCAAGAAAGCCAGCCAACCGGGGCCCACAGCAGAACACAACACACACTGTTTAGTGTGTGTTGCAAATTATAATGAGATCCCTTCAGTTTTTAAATTCCTGTCTCCTTATTTCTGTCTTAGATTTCTTTATCAGACCTTTCTTGTCATTATCGAAATAGCTGATAGGTTTTTGTTCATATTCCTAACAAGAACCTGAATTCCTCTTGTTTTGTGCTAAAGGGGCTAAAATATCAATTTTGAGGTTGACATAAATTGCAAATATAAACATCCTTTACTCCCAATCTGAAAATTTCCCAGTGAATATGAACCAAAGTGACATTATGCCAGTTTTTCACAGTAGATAAGGCAGCGCTGTAGCGAGTCCTATGCTGGCTCTGTAAATGTTTTAGCACAAAGTAAACTGGGTAAAGCATATAAGTGTTAATTGCTGACTAGATGTGACAAAAGAACAGAAAGGCAGCAGGGTGGGAATAAGCAGACTGATAGAGAGCACGAGGCCAACAGAGCAGCCAGAGGCACCGTTTTTCAATTGCATGACCCAAGACACCAAATCCCCATCAGCTCCAGGGCTCCCATTCTGTAGCCGAAACAGACCTCTGACTTGCCGAGTGAGAGATGCGATTCCCCTAAAGCAGGGGTGGGCAAACTTCGGCCCGCAGAAGATTGGTACACAATTGCCCAAATCAAATGTAATACCTGGCGTTCCACCAGGTGGCGCATTACGCGCAGTGATAGACTTAATTTTGCAGAGCCCGGGCTACTCTCTGTTATTACTCTGCTACTGCTCTGAACGCATCTGCAACAATGAGTGGGCCAAGGGGAAAAAAGTCGACAGTAAGTGTTTAATAAGGAATGGACAACTAAATACTTTTTTACTGAAGTCCAGTCAAAGGCTGTATGTCTTATTTGCCAAGAAACGGTTTCAGTCGTCACTTTTACACCAAGCCTGCTAATTATGCTATTAACAACCAGTCAACGGACGAACGGAGTACGCCAATGTTACCACAGATGGATCGCCAAATCTGACTGGGAGAAACGTCGGGTTGCTCAAAAGAAACTAGGAGAGGGTGAAAGAGGACAACCCTGAGCAGGAGGTGATTTTCTTACACTACATAATCCACCAGGAAGCACTGTGTAAATCCGTATTGCAGCTTGACCACGTAGTGAAGCCAGTTGTAAAAGTTGTTAACTTTATTTGAGTGAAGGGACTTTAGCATCGTCAGTTTATTAATTTTATTGAAGACACTGACGCTGATCACCAGGACTTTCTTTTCCACTCCAATGTCTGCAGGTTAAGTTTGGGGAAAGTATGTCAACGAGTGTGGGAGCTCAAAAGGGAGATTCTCGCATTTTTGGAGATACTTCAGAAAGCTGACGATTTTCCTGAGCTGAGTGACCCAGATTGGCTTTGTGATTTAGCTTCCTAACATACTGACACACATCAATGAGCTGAACGTGAAGCTACAAAGGAAAGACCAGTTTGTGCATGAAATGTACACAAATGTCAGTGCCTTCAAAACCAAGCTAGCTTAATTCTCAAATCAAATGTCAAACAAGTCATTCGCTCATTTTCCCACACTCGCTACGCTGAAAGAGGCCCCTCGACATGTGAAGAAATACAGGAAATCACTGGACCACCTGCATGGAGAATTCTGCCGTCGGTTCTCTGATTTTGGAAAAGTTGACACATCACTTCAGCTGGTGTTATGTCCCTTCGCACAAGATCCTGAAATGGAGCCACAGGAGTTGCAGAACTGATTGATCTCCAATGTGACAACGTCTTAAAGGAGAAGTTTAACTCTCTTTAACTGGATTAATTTTATGCTTCATTAAGCGCAGACAAATTTCCAAACATCCAGAAGATGGCACAGAGGATGCTGGTGCTGTTTGGCTCTACCTATTTGTGTGAACAGACTTTTAGTGTGATGAACACCTACAAAGCAGCCCACAGATCCCAGTTGAGTGATGAACACCTCAGATCTGTTCTGAGAATTGCCACAACAAAACTCACACCAGACTTCCACGCGCTGGCAGAAAAGGGTGATCAGCAACACTGTTCCCACTAAAAGTGAATGTAAGTATTAACACTGTAATGCCTTTTTTATGTTTATGTTTGATATGTATGCATCTGGTGCTAGCCCGGCCCATCTGTCAAATTTTAAAAATCAATGTGGCCCCTGAGCCAAAAAGTTTGCCCACCCCTGCCCTAAAGGCTTCAGTAAAATGTCACCATCAAGTCCCCAGAAACAGCAGCAGGTGGTGAGGTGGTTCTGGCATCGTGGCCACAGTCAGAACTACAGGTCACGTAATGCCCACTGGCCCCAAAAGAAAATGTAACTAAACATGGGGGCGATGGCGACGCTATGGAGACGGCAAGAACTGTTGGTTCGTCAGCTTTGGCTGCTCGTGTGATGATGGCAGAGATTGGTGTGAGTGAAGGGAACATATACGCAAGTTGAAGAAAGGCTCAGCAGTGAAACACACATCTTCTGTAACACAGCCATGCCCACTGTACGCCTCCTTCTGCGGTCGTCGCTTGATCACAATGAATGAAATCTTCTTAAAATAGCCTCATATTTAGAGTGAAAAGAAGCAGACTTTTCCACCATTGCTCATATCACAAAGTAAATGGAAGAGTGTGAACAAAGTTACTGTGAGGAATATAATGCACAAAGCACCCACCAGAAAATCAAGTCGATGGTATGTTTTGCAGGACTCCTTATAACCACTTATATCAAGTCAGATCAAGCACTAGTGTTCAGTAATGTCTGAAGGTCACACCAGAGTGGCAACTGAGCTGACCTCTTCTGGCGTGACAGGCAGACAAGTGTCAGTGGTAGTGTCCCAATAGGGACACCACAGAAATGAACGCTTTGCACCAAAAATGGAGACAGCATTTTTAAAATGAGGACCTCAAAGAATTACCACTTTAACGTGAGAATAAAGAAATAGAGAAGAGCTGTTAGTCCTTACCAGGCGTGATCTCTATCACGGTGTCCTGTCTCTCCGGGGGGAAAAGGACCTTGGGAGGCTGAGTGGTCTGGAGAGCTGAGAGAGAGAGAGAAAGAGATACAGGGGGAAGGTTGATTATCAGGAGTGTGTTGGTCTGGGGGACCCACATCATCATGAACACACAACATAACAAACACACATCCATCATATCCATCCAACTATTAAGATGTACGACGGGTTTGAATAGAAAAAAAATTAAGGGATCTTCTTGAAAAGAAACGTTCAAACATTGCACAAGAACCACTCATGTGAGTGATTTCCTTGTAATTACATTTTTCTCTTAAGCGCAAACACATATGTCATACAATTAAATGGACTGTACCTGTATAGCTCCTCTCAAGTCTTCAGACCACAAAAGCACTTGACTTTACATGTCACATTCACGCACATTACATGCGCTGATGGAAGAAGCAACCATGCAAGCTGCTTATCAGAAACAGAAACTAATCATTCACACAGCACATCACACGGGCACAGCCATCGCTCTACCTCCTGAGCCACAGTATAACAGTATAAACAGTATAAATTACACTTCAAAATGATGTTGACATTATCCTGTTTGACTCAACAATTCAAATTACAATATAATTATACATTTATTCATATTGCCTAACAATATTATCATTCATTTAACATGGTTAGTGATCCTTCTGTATAACACCATAATCTCAAAATGAACATCTCAAACTGCAAAATGACTTAAATGATGCACAAACTGAAGGTTAATTTGTCTCTGTATATTATAAGGTCAGCTGGAAATGTAATCCTTTGGATGCCTTAGCACGTCAGGCCTGTGGAAGAGAGTGACAGCGTGCTGATATATTGGCAGAGACAGATGAATGGTTGTTGTTGCGGTTCAGATTACCACGGGTTGTGCCTCTGCAAATGTGAAACTCCGCAGACAGACACACCGATCCAACCCTATTCCCTTAATTCCACTGCTGACGCTGTTAAAAATGACAGACCCCTTTATGGATCTCTGACAGCAGGACTTCAATTTCTAAACTCGTAAAGTTTCTTTTCTTTTTCTTCTTTTTTAAAGTTTAAAGCTTCTTTTTACTCTTCGATGTCATTTTCATGAATGAACACTTCCTGACATGTGTTAGGACACGTAGCCTTTGTAGTGTACCAACAGGGTGGATGTGTGCATTTTATATCAAATAAATTTGGACTACTCCAAATTCTTTCTCTCTCCCTGGGAGAGAGAAAAGGAGGTGGTGAGAAATCAACTCAACAGACGGCTGAAGAGACCCCAAAGGAAGAGGTGAAAGGTTCGCTCTCCCTAAGTGCTGTTTCTGGGCAGTCTGATCATAAAACTGGCCACCTTTGGCAGCAGCCGTGATATGCCTTGGTGCCTGACTGTTAAAATGACAAAAGAAACACTCTAGCTTTCTCCTGAACAGCCTATTGGAACTCTTCGTAAGAGAGGGCAGGAAACCCTAAACTGCCCCCCCATCCGCATAACCACGGCAACTGACCTTGCTCTTTGTTTGAGTACCTCACATCAAAGGATATTCTCCTTTTCACAGCCAGATGCAAATTTGAGAAACTCCAGGACACCAGGAGGACAGCCCTGAACTCCACTGTGTAAACAAGAGTACTGTCTCCTCAAGACTCAAAAATTACCTTGTTTAATTAAATTTTCAGCAAGGTCACCTGACTTTATTCATTTTATTTGTAACCAATGCTTTGTTCACAATACTTTCTGATGCTTCCTTTAGAAATGATGATAAAGAAATGTCATCCTATACCCGATTAATTTTCCAGCTCAAATTTAAGGTTAAAAATGACTAAATTTCCCAGCTCCTGAGAAGATTGTTTTAGGATTATTCAGAGCTATCTTTATGTAACCCGAGCTCCCCCAAGTGGACAAAATAAGTATTACATGACATCGTCTGAAATGCCGTTTAATGTATTTACCTGTCCATAATCTAATGCCATTCGTGTATCTTGCTTCTATTCTCTAAGAACGTGTAACAGCCAATATATCCAGAAAGCTAGTTAAGTTCTTCTCCTCTGATCTGATTCATTCTGAAATGCTAGCCTCAAAGTTGAACTACTGACAATTGTTTTCCTTTTATCAAGTGCTTGAAACTAAGAATGGTATACCCGTTTGACAATTAAGGTTTGATTGTAGGAAGATATTTGATTACAATACGCGCAAATAGATTTTTTTGATTAGACATTAAAGTTAAGGAAACCGCAAACAAGCCCTCCCTCAGGGGAACAAAGGACTGCCCTCTGGGAACCACGCCCCAACAGACAAAAGCAGCGACCCACGTTGTCTCGGTCTCTCTTGTCCTCTTTTTGTTGCTGGCTCTCCAACTGCGCTTCGGCACGCGCCCTGCGTGCTCCCTCTCCCGGGAACGCCCTAAGATTCGACTCGGCGCAGCAAAGGCTTGTTCGTTTTCAAGCCACACCCGCGAAGTGCCGCGACCTCAGCTTTCCCTCGTTTAACAGCAACTTTACTTGCGTTTTATTTTCTTTGGTTTTGTTTTGTTAAAATAATCTTTTTAAGCTTTATCCGTCGAGCTAATACCCCTTCGATATGAGACTGACTGATTTAAGATAATTGAGCAATTATTAACTAACTGATCACTAGTGAATAATTGTATAATTATTAAAACCATACTAAGAGGTCCAGACACTCTGGGCAAATTGGAACCGAAATGAGAGATTTATGAATGAATATTCTCTGAATATTAAAATTCATAATTTTGTATTAATTCTCATAAATTTATTAAAACATAGTAGTCATGCTACACCTTATATGGGCTTGTTGGGGTGTTCATTGTGCTAATTTACTAATCTCATGCCCTAAATCACGCACAGAAAGCATCATGCTTACGCATGCCATTTAAACAGTTATCTGATATTAGGACTGTTTGCTGAATCTGATGTAGCACACTGGTACGAGTTCACCGCACAGAAAAAAGTAAGAGAAAGTTAAGATAAGAATATGAAAACACTGAGGCCCACTGTATGTTTAATTCACTCACTGTAGCAATAATCTGTATGTCTTTTTTTCAATCAAAACAAAAACCGCTTTACTTTAATGTACCAGCACTTGTGTCAAAAGCACAGGAAGAGTTACGGCAAGGACAGATAGAGCTAAAAGAAAAAAACAAGAAGGATCAGAGAGTTGGAGAGTGACAAACAAAGATAACAAAGATATTGGTCTGAGGTCTGAGTTAGCCTGAAAAAAACAATGTGACTGTAGCTCCACAGTACACAGTATTTTGTAACAGAAAGGCCGAGGGAGAATGCTGACCTTTGCTCTACCAATTGATCACTGCCCTGCAGCATCACAAAACCAAATATACAGAGACCGGAGCTCACTGTCTGTCACACCAAGGATATGTTGCCTCAGCCACAGAGGCAACTCAGTGCACAGCCCATCTCACCCCCTAACGCTCTCTATTGAAATATTGGTTCACTTGTCATGATATTTCCTGTACTTGTCTGAGACTTAACAACTACAATTACAAAGCTGCAGCGGCCATATCAGAGATAACTCAGCACATTGTTCAGAGTGTGGCGCCCCACCTACTGTCCTGGAGGCTGTCCTGGCTAACCTCAGCAGGTAACTGGCATCTTTGGGAGGGTCGTCAGCTGATTGAGCTTGCCTGGGCCCATGCAATCAGTTCGGTCTCTCCCTAAGTGTCTTGCGTGGACTCCATCTTTGTCACATTCCCTGGGCCAGTTTGTGACAGGAGGCGCTTCCACACTTAGAACCCATTCCTCTGACTTTCAGAGAAACGGCCGGGCCACGCAGCCTACCTGAGCAGTGGATGTGTATCACAGAACCCCTTGCTTTTGATTTTGGCGCCCATGTTAATGGGTCAGAACAGCCACATGGCCTGCGTGAGCAGTGTGAATTCTCAGTTTGGTTCTCAAACTTCTTTCCCGACAAACATCCTACAGAGACCCCACTTTTCTTTTCTTTTCCTTTTTGTACTTCAGCTTTTTTCCCCACAAATAACCCTGTCAATCCCTCCATCATTCCATCTCTCTCTCTCTTTCTCTGATAAGACTGATAGCTTCATTTGCATTCTCAGGGGACCTAGGCATCCTTTTGAGATTAATGAGACAACCCTTCATCTAGACCTACTCGTCTCCTGTTCCTTCCTCTATTCCTATCCTACACCTTTCTCTTCCTCTTAGCTTTGCCACTATTTCCCTCACCACGTATAGATAGCCTTTAGCTGTCACTGCCAGCTCAAAAGTACACATTGATGTTTTTCACATGAATAGTACAAAGATATACAGCAGATGTGGAATTTTGCCATTTCCTTTATTTTCTGCGGTACTGCCCCCGTCTCTCCCACAAATATCTGTGTCTTTATCAAGTGACACACCTAACAGATCCTACTCAGAAGTCTGCATGACTTGGTGAATTGTTCTTTTTGATATACAGACAAGTCTGACCAGCAATAACAAAAATTCTAATAATACCATTACCACTGTATACAGCATTATATTGCACCATCTGGACCTTACTAGACCAACAGTCTTATACAGAGCTACTGGCTGTGTGAGTGTTTGGGGTCTGTGTTAACCTGAATAAAAATCTGAATATCAAAAGGTGTCTGGTGAATAGGTGATAATGATGGGGCTGCTGTTTACTTTTAGCACAGTTTCACACATAGACATGAGTGTCAATTTAAGATTGTAAACTTTTCGCAATGCCTGCTTGTAGTGAAAATGACTTCTGTATTCTGCTGAAGTGGAAATATGTGGAAATGTCTATGTATGCATGGGTGTGGAGAAGTGCTATTAGGTTAAACACAATGGCTGACTCCAAACAGACAGTCCAGAACCAAATTCTGGTCCCTTTTTAATATGTGATTTGAGCCAAAAATTTGCACACTGGTTATCTTTCTGCTTTTGTGTAGAACTAGAATGACACAATTAGCAAATAAACGTAAAGCTGCTTTAATATTTTTACAATAACAAATTATGCACTGAGGATGTATGATGTGAAAAGGATCGCCCGTAATGATGAACCCACAGAGAATTATCCCTCAGCCCTATGTAGCCTTTCAGCATCTTTCAGCTTATTTTTTTGGTTTTATGGCCTGCAACTGTAACCGTAACTGCAACCGTAAAGCGTCACTGTACGCTACCTGTCAAACACCAAACAGGAGACACACAAAGTAGTACATAGTGGAGAATTCAGCTAAAGAGCCAGACATGTCCCTCACACTGTGACAATGTGTAAATGTTGAGTTTGCAGATTGTTACACTTCAAAAAATGCAGGTTTAAATTTTACTTTACTACTTTAATAAGTTAACTGTACCTTTTTTTTGACTACTTTGACTATTTGCAAAATTAGTTGAATGGGGTAGCCACTTCCTACAACACACCCCCTTAGGCATTATGTGATCTACATCCTAATTGTGCACACTGGCCAGACAAACTAATTGCCAACACCACATTACAAAAACGTGAACGGCAGCTGCCTGCTTCATATTCTCTCTGGGTTTCCAGTGAGTTATATGGTGCACATTAGGTCAGACAGAGTAATAACCACTAGACAGACCTGAGACAGAGGAGTCAAAGCTTGTTTTAATGCTTAACTCATACTGCAATAATTACATGGGGTATACAGTATATCTGGCATTTCCTTGAACTCAAAGGTGTGTGTGCATGTGTGTCATCCGATATGAACTTATGTGAGCGCCAGAAAGTTCACACCATTTGAAAGTCATTTAAGTAACTTTTCTGTGATTTAGGAACACTTTGACGCTATCTGAATCATCCTGATCTGATAATTTCAGCACACCAGGTGCTCCAAGAAGATTAAAACAAACACTGTCTTATTGCAGTTGTTATCTCCACAGATGGAATGAACGCAGTTTGTGTGTCAAGCCAAATGTGACCTTTTTCCCATTTCCATTTTGAAATCAGATGGCCGAAGGATTCACAACATAGAAATGTTCCTATTACAGTTAGACACAAGAGGACATTTGTTAAAACAATATTCACATTTACATTGCCATTTTCTCAGTAGGATGTTAATTATTCCTGCTCTGTGGCCTAAGATGTGTTATATTGCTAATGGAATGACCTCAGCATTTTAAGGATCACTTCCTTTTGATCTTTACTGCTTTCTGTCCAGTGCAACTACCAAACACTCTCTGTCTCATCTGACCTTTGACACATGTTTTGCTACAGTGCGAGAGTTTTCAAATCTCATTTGAGAGACATTCTGTAAAAGTATAAACTCATAAAGGGCTGTCATTGGAAGCTGTAAGTACTGTGCCACTGTATTAACCTGTTGGTGACTGCCACCCTTTTCCAGGAAAAACACCTAAAATAACTAAATGAATCAGGAATAATTCCTCAACCATTTGGCCCAGATTTATAATTCTGGTCTCATTTGAAAAGGTCAGAAGCTAAGGAATATAAATCTATTGTAAATTAACATATTTATTTACCATTACAGACTAAATGGAGATGCAATAAAGAAAAATATGTTTTCATCCTCACCTTATAAAAAACTGGAATGCAATTGTAACTGTAAATTTGATGAAAATAAACTAAAATACAACAGTTGTACTTTAAAAAAATATATATACCAGGTGAATGTCCATATTTTGGCAATATTTACTGTTTAAATGTTGACTTTTATTGGGAGTTATCTTGATTGCTATTGTCACAACTGATTGTGACAGTATGCTAGAGAATGAAGAACAGGGGTCAGACATACAGTGAGGAAAATAAGTATTTGAACACCCTGCTATTTTGCAAGTTCTCCCACTTAGAAATCATGGAGGGATTTTTTAACTATTTATTTGTATGATACAGCTGCAAAGAAGTATTTGAACACCTGTCTATCAGCTAGAATTCTGACTCTCAAAGACCTGTTAGTCTGCCTTCAAAATGTCCACCTCCACTCCATTTATTATCCTAAATTAGATGCACCTGTTTGAGGTCTTTAGCTGCATAAAGACACCTGTCCACCCCATACAATCAGTAAGAATCCAACTACTAACATGGCCAAGACCAAAGAGAGAAAATGGAAGAAGCTAAACATGACTGTCAATCTCCCTCGGACTGGGGCTCCATGCAAGATCTCACCTCGTGGGGTCTCAATGATCCTAAGAAAGGTGAGAAATCAGCCCAGAACTACACGGGAGGAGCCGGTCAATGACCTGAAAAGAGCTGGGACCACCGTTTCCAAGGTTACTGTTGGTAATACACTAAGACGTCATGGTTTGAAATCACGCATGGCACGGAAGGTTCCCCTGCTTAAACCAGCAC
>NC_060168.1:7380617-7426456 GCF_021292245.1 Micropterus dolomieu | reverse complement strand
CTCACCTCGTGGGGTCTCAATGATCCTAAGAAAGGTGAGAAATCAGCCCAGAACTACACGGGAGGAGCTGGTCAATGACCTGAAAAGAGCTGGGACCACCGTTTCCAAGGTTACTGTTGGTAATACACTAAGACGTCATGGTTTGAAATCACGCATGGCACGGAAGGTTCCCCTGCTTAAACCAGCACATGTCAAGGCCCGTCTTAAGTTTGCCAAAGACCATTTGGATGATCCAGAGGAGTCATGGGAGAAAGTCATGTGGTCAGATGAGACCAAAATAGAACTTTTTGGTCATAATTCCACTAACCGTGTTTGGAGGAAGAAGAATGATGAGTACCATCCCAAGAACACCATCCCTACTGTGAAGCATGGGGGTGGTAGCATCATGCTTTGGGGGTGTTTTTCTGCACATGGGACAGGGCGACTGCACTGTATTAAGGAGAGGATGACCGGGGCCATGTATTGCGAGATTTTGGGGAACAACCTCCTTCCCTCAGTTAGAGCATTGAAGATGGGTCGAGGCCGGGTCTTCCAACATGACAATGACCCGAAGCACACAGCCAGGATAACCAAGGAGCTGCTCTGTAAGAAGCATATCAAGGTTCTGGCGTGGCCTAGCCAGTCTCCAGACCTAAACCCAATAGAGAATCTTTGGAGGGAGCTCAAACTCCGTGTTTCTCAGCGACAGCCCAGAAACCTGACTGATCTAGAGAAGATCTGTGTGGAGGAGTGGGCCAAAATCCCTCCTGCAGTGTGTTCAAACCTGGTGAAAAACTACAGGAAACGTTTGACCTCTGTAATTGCAAACAAAGGCTACTGTACCAAATATGAACATTGATTTTCTCAGGTGTTCAAATACTTCTTTGCAGCTGTATCATACAAATAAATAGTTAAAAAATCATACATTGTGATTTCTGGATTTTTTTTTTTTAGATTATGTCTCTCACAGTGGACATGCACCTACGATGACAATTTCAGACCCCTCCATGATTTCTAAGTGGGAGAACTTGCAAAATAGCAGGGTGTTCAAATACTTATTTTCCTCACTGTATAACTTTTGAAAGAAGAGATAAAGTTGAATTAACTTGCAATAAAATGCACCCTTGTTCAGTTCAATAAAACAAGGGGTTTTGCCCATTTATTTTTTGAAATTAAGAAACATAAAAGAAGTATTAAGACATATAAAGTAGCTTAAAATAGTCATGGAAATCAAGAACCTCAAAATTGTACCTAAGCAGACGTTTTCAGCTCGAACTAAACTACACTGTCAGCCTTCCTGTTCTCTGAGAACAGTGAAAAATATGTACACTTTGTGCTGTTCCGTGTGCATAATCAGATATTATATTCTGTATATCAAATTGATATGACCTTTTGGGAAAATATGAAATGTCTGGCGGAGCAGAGAAGCGGGAGACATTAATGTTTAGTCCTGATACATTTAGACTTGTATGTCATGCCCTACTCACAGTAAGACTTATTTATTCCTGTCAAAATCCACTCTAATTTGACTTTTTTTTTGGTGCAAATCTGTCTAATCCTGAGTATACTGCCAGATGCTTTTTCTTATTATAAGCAACAGTGTCCCATTAGTGAATACTAACTGAAGCTGTGACGTTAAACAGATGAATAAACGAGTGCAACAAACAAAACCCAATTTTGTTACTGTCCTTGTCATTTCTCTCTGCATCCCTCACACCCTCTGTGTTTTCATCACATCATCTCTCCTTTTTCTTTCTATATTTGCCATTCTACTTTGTTTGTGCCTTTATAAAAATGGAGGATTCTTGACAGTAAGAGAGCCGAATATTACAATATTTGATCATTTTATGCCTTTTTAAGATCTTGCAAGTAATTTTCCACCCATCATAGCCAGTTAGTTCTCTGCAGCCGCCACTGATATTTTCACCGAGTTCGCACAAGAACGTGTTTTTCTGTGGGCCTGTGTGTGTGAATGTACATCTTCTTCTCGTGTGAGTATTTGTGAATCATTCATGTTTTCTAAATGGATGACGAGTCAAAGTGTTATTAAAAACAATCACTTTCAGTGGAGCGTGTGTCTGTTGCTGAGTGGGCCTGTACATGTGATCTGACTTGTAGAATGAATGCAAGCCAACCGAATGGACCCACCATATGCAAATGTGCTTGTGTGTACATGAATGTCATGTGTTCATATTTATCCCAACGATAACATTTTATTGTTTCTATTTGCTGGAGTCAGCTGTCTCCCTTTATGACTGACAGGCATGTGTGTCACTAATATTTTTGAGTGTTTGTTCAGTTAAATGCCTCGCTTTTTGCGTAATGAGAACATAGACACAAAATCTTTTTTGTTTGAGCAGTAGCTCAGTGTTTGAGAAAACAGAAGAGCCTAATGTTCCTCCTCAGCGGATCTAGTTGTGAAAATCTACAATTTGTATTGAAAGGGTATTGCCTGGAGCATGGACCTAATACATGGCTTGATATAACACAGAGAGAGGAATACACTCTTTCTTTTTATTTACCGGAGCTGCTGCACAGCAAAAACAGAGAATAATGCTGCGTTCATTATCTTATTATTATATCTTATATCATTATTGGTGTGGAAGGTAGCGATAGGAAAGAGTTCCATGTTTATGATCAACTTGCAAGTTTAGCCTATACATCAGACGACTCAAGATGACTAATTGTGATAAAAAGAGAATCACAAACACTGCACTGCACAAACACTACAATCCTTAAAAGTATATCAAAAGCATGATATGGTATCTGATATTATTTATTCATGGATAGTAGACAAACAAACCCAAGAGATAACACGTTAAAGGACCAGTGTGTAGAATTTAGTGGCAACTGGAGGTGAGGTTGCCGACTGAAGCAAACTGATGACCCTTCCCATCAATCTCCCGTTCCAAGCCTGTGGGAGACTACGGTGGCTGCTAAACTCCCTCTCTATATCCAGTGTTTGGTTTGTCCGTTCTAGGCTACTGTTAAAACATGGGCATTGCAACATGGCGGACTCCGTGGAAAAGGAACCTCTCCCTCTGTACGTATAAAGGGCTCATTTAAGGTGACAACAACAATTCTTATTTTCAGGTGATTCAACTTTTGCTTTCTACAGTCTGCATTCATTGCGTGCATCTTTGTATTGCTTTGACCTTTCTCTTTAGGTGCTAGGAATGTGGTTTTGTGTTCTTGTTTTTCCTGTGTTTAGTCTTTCTTGGTTTGGGGTTTTGCGTTTTTCTTTTGTAGCCTTGTTTACTCTTTTGTTCATGTTTAGTTCTCTTGTCCTGTACCTGTCTTGCCTTGCATCTTAGCTTTTAGTCCTGTATTTTGGTTTTGTGTCTTAGTTCATGTCGTATTTATTCCTTGCTCTGTGTTTGTATTATTTTGGTCTCATCTGCTTTGTGTTCTGTTTTATCCTAGTGTTAGTCTGTTTCTTGTTTGATTGTGGTTTATTTGTATTATTTAGTTTTCTGTCTGCTTTCTGTTGTTTTGTGTTCTCTGTCTGGTGATTTATTATTTGACAGTGTTTTGTCTTACGTACTTGTTTCCTGTCATGTTTAGTTTGCCTTGTGATGTTAAGTTGTGTTTGTGCATTGTCTGGTTTTGTCCGCTCCCCTTTGATAGCCTGCCTGCATGTGTGTTTGTGTCTGATTGTCTCCACCTGGTCTTAGTCCTGCCCTGCTTATTATCTGGTGTTTAAATGTCAGCTTGTACTGTTCTGTCTTTGTTTCGTCCTCATCTGTGTTGTGTGTCCTGTCCTGTCCCTGCGCTTTTTGAATTTATCCTTTGGATTGTACCTTGCTCTATGGATTGTTCCCTTTAGATTATGTTTTTGTTTGGACATTCGCCGCTGTACTCCCAGCGTAAGCCTGCTTAGTTTACTTTAATAAAATTTACTTTTATTGAACTGCATCCTGCTGGCTGTAGTCTGCATTTGGGCCCACATCTCAGCCCTCTGCCTCTGCACTCAGCCGATCCCGCCATCTTGCACGCCACCATTGGTCGATCATGTAGTCCTATGCGTCCTTCAGGCAAACATTGGTCAAACTGCATCTCAGTCATTACCCTCAGCACCACAGCAACAGCCAAGAGACAGAACAGCAGCAGTGTGTCAACAGTGGCACACTGGTGCCTGAACAGCGTAAAAAAGCCCAAACGCAATGCTTGAAGTGGACCGGTACTCACTGGTACGCAGTACCGGTACTTCTACAGTTGACTTTTTGGTGTACCTGGACTTTTCTTGCGTACCGGCACTTCTCTCAATCTACAGGTACTCTTGTAGGGAGAAGATCAGTGTTTTTTTTACCAAACGTGCATAAAGTTGCTTGTCAATGTCACTTTTCGTGAAC
Source organism: Micropterus dolomieu (assembly GCF_021292245.1). NCBI lineage: Eukaryota > Metazoa > Chordata > Actinopteri > Centrarchiformes > Centrarchidae > Micropterus > Micropterus dolomieu. The sequence goes on along the minus strand of NC_060168.1, from coordinate 7,422,125 downwards.
CGGCCAATCACAGCCTGGATGGGGCGGGACATTACAAAAAGTTTGACGTGGTGCTATAGTAAACTTCCAAAATTATGAACTCGTTCTGCAATAATGGTTATAAATATTGAAAAGTTAGCAATTACCATTAACAAATATAGAGACTAACCACCATGTAGAGCATTCTTGCACAAGGATTTAAATAATGAGAACATTGTACCATAATGAAACTGCTGTAACTGTAATTAACAATATTATACTAGGAGTAAGCTAAATAAGATACTATTATCTGAAAAAGGCTAATAATAGCCAATTACTCCCCCCCCCAGCCCCAACCTTGCACCCACTGCAGGTGTCCGTCAGCCTTCTGCCCCCATTGTCCTCTTTTTTGAAAACTAAAATATACCCTTTTATACACTAATAAAAACATACTTATGAATATTATACTCCATTTCTACATGTTCTGTGAATATCCCCCTAAATCGTACACACTGGTTCTTTACAGTGTAAAACTCTTGTTTCCAACATGGTCACGCTAACATGTTACCATTTAATGCCAAGCAACCATGCTTTAGTGCCAACAAGGTACATACATGTGGATAACTTTGGTACTTGTTATTATTATAAAAATCAGATCTTCCTAAAAGATGGTGTACTCCTTTAAATGCAAAAACAGACTAGATGCAAACACTCTTGAAAGTGATTTTTGAATATGACGAGTGAATCATTCTGGACTGCATTAAAAGAAAAGCCTCCTGGAAACAAAAAGCTGAGTCATAGCAGAGATGATGCAAGTCCAGCTTTATGGTAATGGCATTATGATGATCTGGTGTTGGTGAAATAAACAGAGGCCTATTTCTGATGCAACGACAACTCTTTGGAGAGAGCCAGAGCCTGAGGGTAGAACACTCTGTGTAGAGCAAGTGTGTGTGTGTGAGATCGATGGGCTTTAATGTGACCCTGGCGCAAGTGCTGAGGTGGGGGAAACAGTAAACCAAAACACACCTCTCTATTTTCACACACACACACACACACACACACACACACACACACACACAGGTGTACACATTGGAGATCATTATCACCGATACCATCTGCTCCGGTGCAGTGCCACACTGGAGGGACACTCTGATGGAGGAAACAAGCGCTCTCCCTTAACTCTGCACATAGAGCTGAATGATTAAAAACATAAATTAAAAATGAAGGGCTCTGTAGGGAGAGAAGATTGCAGAGGAAGAAGAACAACACTTGATGAGTTGGGATGTGGCAGGTACCAGGTGAACAAATTTTACTTGCTAAAGCGCACACACTCGCATTTTAAAATGTTTTGAGAGGTTGCAACATCACAATATCATCACCTAGTTCTGTATTTGGTTTGTTAAAGCTGAGGTATTTTTGCAGAGAATACATATCATTAAAGTATAAATCAAGCAGGAGGAGGACGCCAGTGGTTGTTCTGGTTGTCTTTCTTCTAAATATTCCTTAGGAGAAAAGGGGTTTGTGAGACTTATTCTTGTATGCCTCTGGACAGTTTTGGCAACATTCCCGAGTTTTAAACGTCAGAAACTGAGAGTGTTGCAGCTCTAAGACTTATTTGTTTGATTTAAATGACATGTCTAAATGGATTGTTAAATGGAGGATTGTTAAAATGGATCAAAACTAATGTAAATGGCTGAACAACTCTCTGCTTGAGAGACTTCAAATGAAGGTTTTCATCATAATACAATATATATATATATATATATATATATATATATATATATATATATATATATATATATATAACACCATCACCATCCGCAAAAAAACATGAAATAGGCCCTCTTTAAAATCTCATTTTATCAGACAGAAATTGCAATCCAAGCCTGCAGATGAGTCTCAATAGATGGTAAAATGCTCTTCAGAGAGTTACAATGAAAAATCAATTTGGCTGTGACCCCTTCCAGCTGAAATACCCCCACAAGCAGATGACACCAAAAAACTGTGAAAGCCGGGAAAAGAAATGAGTGAATGGAAAAGGAGAACCCGAGAAAAACACATAATCCAGACTAAGACAATGAGCAGAGTATAGATACATATAATCTGGACCAACTACATCCTTGAGAACTACTCCATCTTTAAGCCACCACCTCTGCGTGTGTGTGTGTGTGTGTGAGTGAGAGAGTGTATAGTTAGTGATTCTAATTAGTTGATTTAAATCAGTTAAGGGACTCTTACTTAACTGCCGCTGGTCCCACCGACAGCATGGATGGGAACACACTATTTCCAGTGTTGGGTCTGGGGGCAGCTCAACCACCCGTGGAGATTTAGCTAATTATCTTTCTGCTACCTGTGGGCTATCCTTCTCTCTTTCTCTCTTTCACAAAGGCTCACGTTGAGCCAGTGGAGTAACTGTCAAGACGTTGAAGTGGCATGAACGGCATGAAATGAAATACTTTCATGAATTACTGTCATCTAACAGACAGAAAAACACTCAAAATCAGTCTTGGAATGTGTCCGTGGGAAGAATGCCCATCAGCCTGTCACACAGAATAGTAGTAAATAAAAATCTATTAAAGTCATTATTGATACCAGCCAAACACTCTTTATATTACTATTACCACCATGGTCACAGTTTACAGACCCGCTTCCTGGTTTATGTTTGGGGTGGATTTTGGCTGAAATGTTTGTTATGTGATAAGTATCAGAGCAATTTCTGATTTATAATTTAAAATTTCAATCAAATAAAAATATCTGAATAATAATTACTGTGTCTCAATGTGCTACTGTGCTGTTAGGCATGAGTGTGTATCACACCATCAGTAGGAGTACAAATACTGCTGAAAAGACCTAGAGCATTTCCACCACCACCTTTACACTCATAAGCACAGCACTACCTCGGCTACACTGCTACAGATTAACTTTTCTTTCTACTCAAACTGGTATTAGTACTACTGTACCACTATGAGCGTTTACAGTGTTTGTACGGATGTGTATCTATACGTATGCACACAGAGCAATCAAGGTACAGGAATGGAACTAAAAGGGTACAAATGCTTTGTCGCTCCAGCTGCTTGTTGTGTCATTGCCACCCCTTTATGTCCTGGTGGCGGGGATCCCTGATTTTCTGCGTCATTTGCCTATACCTTAAGTTTATTATGTACCCTTTGCTGTCAGCAATGATTCTGGACCTTGAAAAATAAACAAAGGTCCACAGTTAAACACCTTAAGGACCATTTTCGTACCTTACAGAGTACTTTTTTTGACAACTGTACCTTTAGGGAACAGTGATACCCATGATAACTCTATTTCTGTGTGTGTGTGTGTGTGTGTGTGAGAGAGTTACTTCAGGTTTTGGTACTAACCTTGACCTACAAAGATCCTTGTACAACTTTTAAAAAAGGTGAGCCGGGGCCAAAATGTTGATTATGATGACAAACGCATATATGACATTGAGCAAGATGTGAGGTCCGTGTGTGTGTGTGTGTGTGTGTGTGTGTGTGTGTGTGTGTAACCGCGTCTGCTGAGAGGTGATAAGACCTATAATAATGAGCTTGTTCGTTCCGTCATCAGTCAATGCACTGTGACTGTCTAGGCCACATTCAATCATTAACACATTTTTCATTTATATATGTAGACATTAACAGGGACAGAAAGAGAGAGAGAGTAAATGAACACTGAAAGTGATCGAGCAGGGCCCAGACAGTGACAAAGTGTTCTAGCTGACGCGCACACATGCACTTTCTGTCAGTAGCGAGGTCACGCTCAGTCATTAAACTGTACGTTTACATACCACCCTCATCATGTACACACACACCTTCATCTTCCATCATTAGTCTGAATTGTCTGAATTAAATATCACCTCATTTCCGGAGAGGAGGTCATGTCGTTGGAAGAATTATAGGAAACGTCTTTCTCTCTCTTCCATGCCTCTCAATAAATTTCATTTTATCGTTCAAGTGAAAACAAACTCGATGCCCGGTGTAAATGCTCACTCTTGGTGGATCATGAAGCATGTTGTTGCAATCTGCTGCAATTTGTGGCTTTCACGAAAGTGACGTTATTTCAATAACCTCTTCCTGAAGTTTGGTCGACAAATTTTCAATGTTTCCAGTGACTGCCTGAAACAACCACTTTGGCAAATTGGGAGATAACAGCAGAATCCATATTCCTTCAGTCTCACACACACACACACAAACACACACAGACCTAATGAGGATGGAGGTGGCTGCCAAGAACAAGGTAAGCATATCAACCCACACAAACATGCACGTAGAGTAACACACACTTCCAAATAGATGGATTCTGTCCCCTTGGCCCAGTATCAACCTCGCTGTGGAGCATGCTGGGTGATTATTCAGACCTTTATGTTTTAACGAGAAACATGTCATCCGTTCCATTTAAATGCTGAATTAATCTGTCATCATAAAATGTGTGTCTCAAACACAGAAAAAAGCACAAACACACAAATAAAGGAAAGTGAGAAGGGACACATTGTGATGTGATGACATATTTATCATAAATCAACAATAGGGATGAAGATGTATTGATCTGAAAAAGCTGGATTCTGTTAATCAGTACTAAAGCCACCTGGTAATAAACAGACAATAAAACCCAATCAAAAATGAAAATCTATTTTAGGAATGTAGACATGCTTTATATGAGATGGAATTTCCTTAAGCCTTCATTAATTGATTATTTGGGGTGGCGAAGGAATAGTGGATAAGACACATTCCTTTGGTATGGGAGACCTGCATTCAAATCCCATCGTGACATCCACCAGTGTATCCCTGAGCAAGACACTTAAGCCCTAGTTGCTCCAGAGGTGTGTGACCCCTGTCGCTTTGGATAAAAGCATCAGCTAAATGACTACGATGAGGATGATAAAGATATTTGGCCACTTGGGGGCAGTGCAACAAGCTGTAAACCCAACTCTAAAAGGTGATATGTCAAAGTCAATTTGTCAACTTTTAGGAAACACTTGCTTATTTACACATCCAGCAGACACGGAGCAACATTAGCTTTCATTTTGAGTTGTTTATGGGCAGCGCCAGCTGTAGAGACATTAGCTTCTGCTAGCCAGCAATGTATGCACCAACTGTCTGTGTGTGGAGTGTACCTGTGCTTTGTATGAAAGCTCAGACCCTCACTGATCTGAGGAGTCACAAGGAATTGCAGTTCTGTCTTATTTTCTTACAGTTTAATCCCTTTTCCTCTAAATATTCATGAATTACAGTTACAAAGCCTCAAGAAATTAAAAAAGTTTAAAGGTGCATAGATGCAGCCTAAATGTTGAGCCCCCTCCCCCCGCTCCAGTCAAGATGATGAATGTATTTCACTTCTTTTCTTTGTTAATATACCTGGCTGCCGGTTATATTTATTTATTTTGGACTAGTTAGAGCTTTGAAAGTTTTCAAAAGCACTTTAAAGGCTCTCAAAGGGTGCAAACTCAGAAAGAGTTTTCTCCCGTGATACATTACAAGTTGGGTTACAATGGGTTTTGGAATGATACCGTAATGTAATGTATGTATAGAGGGCTGTTAGGCTGGCAAAGGTCCAAAATGTCTGCTCCCACAACTCCTGAGGTCATTTTGTGAAGAGCGCTGCAGAGGCACTGAGGGACCCACACAAATGCACACACACACACACACACACACACACACACACACACACACCCTGCTGCTGTTCCCATCTGCTGAAAATCCACATACACTGCCATGGTACAGAGGGGGTTTGAACTCTGGCCAAGTGGCTCTAGCTGTGTTTACTGCTGTTGATGTCTCTGTACGTTTCATTAAAAGGTGTGTATTTGTGTGTGTTACTGAGTGTACAGATTTAAATCAGCACTGCAGTACCTGGATTTGGTTTGGACCAAATTAGAAAAAAAAACATGTGACATGACTGATACAGGTCAAAGTCACCATGCTGACAAGTAAAGAGGTTAAAGGTCAGAGCTTAAATGTTCTGGTGACATCTAAAATGAACAGGAATGCTAGACAAAAGAAAGTGACTTGTTGATTTATTTATTTACTTTTTACAACAAACCATCCCGTCACATAAAGTAGCAGCAACTCCCCACAGGTAGACGGTCGTGTCCTTTTAATCTTACAATTTGTGTTGTGGATTTTACACTGACTTTTAGCAGTTTGGGGTTCTGAGGAAAAGCTGTTGTTTCATCAGTCATCATGTCACTGTCAGCCTCAATCTAATCTTCCTGGAGGGTTGGGAAATTATGCAAAATTTTTATTTTTGCACTGATGTGTTTTTTAAGCCACCTTGGGCCTTCCTGGGTTTTTACAGGGTCACTGTGAAAATTCAATAAAACTAAATCTATAACTATATCTAACTATATTTAAATTGTTTAAGAGACTTCTCAGATGCTCCACATCCCCGTGGGTTGTATGTGTGTGTTAGTCTCTTAGTTTTGAGTGACACACAAGTTTTCCTTTGCTGCCCAACCCTTCTGTATAAAGAAATTTATTGGATTTGATTTTCCCTCGTATTTCCAATTGTTTGGCTCAGTCAAAGAGTCATAGTATATAGAACATCTTTACATTTGGAAAATCAGTCAGCTCTCAATATTTACAAAGTGGGTAAAAGGACAAAAGAGACTTTGAAAGATGCTTCAGGAGAGTGAAGCCTGGTCCTCTTGGTTTTCATCATATCATACGGCAGATGACTCACAAACTCAGAGACACGAAGCGCTTACACAGGTACAGAAAGTGGTGTATGAAATATTCAGAACAGTGTCGTGCACCGACTCCAAAATGAGTGCATACCACCTAAAAGTCACTTCTTGGGTTTTGACCTGGATGATTTATTGCTTGTTATATTACATCTTTCTTGTCTCTATGTACTGTGAACTGTCTGCTCCTCGACATATTCTGTTTTCTCTAACAATTTTGTAATGTGTCTTTCGTTATAGGCATGTGTGTGTCTGTGTGTGTGTGAGTGTACTTTTAGTCATAAGAAAGGTTAGTACATATTTCCTTAAATTAATTGGTCCCAAGATGCTTTTGAATAAGAGTCAAATTGTCCAGACTAAGTCATTTATTGACATAGGAGTGGAATAGAGAGAGAGGTAGCCATAGGCATGATGTTAAGATCCTCATTATTTTTTCATAATACTGACCTTATCCTTATCCAAATCATAAAAAATTCTGAGAAACTAAATTCGGCCATTATCGTCACCATTACCTTTAGCCACCACATTTAATATTTAACTCTGTCTCCAGGAAATTATCGTTATACACAACTAATTTGCAATTGCTAATAAGTTTAGGAGAGAACATACAGTAATACCGTCTGCATTAAGTTTACAACATAACATAATAATAAAAATATTACTAATGAATATCTGTAAAGCTGCAGAATGTTCATACTGAAAGTATCATTCTTTTATGTGTAAGGAAACTTTATGTAAGATTTGGTGCCTCTACCGAGTGTAATTCACTGCTGTCGTAAAAAGGACAGCTGTACACATGCAATTATTATTCTGATCAGAAACTGGCAAGTCGTCAACTTTGTGAACCAGGTAAACATCAAGCAAGTGCGACAACACGAGACATGGCAATATCACTTACTAGTCCAACTGTGTACACAGAAAGGCCAGCTAAGCTTGGTCACTCTCAGGATTTTATGATAACAGAGATGCGATCTGAGCATTACTTCCTAAGCTAAACCACTTATAAATCCATCTGCTGACGCACAATGTGTTCAGCGATCTTATAATTGATCTGTATAAGCCGCTATGTTTGCCAAAATCATTTGGTAACGTATACTTGTCAGTGCATATTTCCCTGATTAATAGGTTAAAATATGTTAAACAAGGAGGGCAAGTAGTACTCCGTTTACCCTGTCAGTTCATTAAGTCCATAAAACATTTGTGACAGCGATACCACGGTATACTATAGGCTATTAAGCCCCAAATTATTACTGTATATCCGCGGTCTAACACTAATCATGCTTATATTAAATTATTACTTTGTAAGCTTTTTGCAGTACAGATCAGAAGCATTAAAGTGCTGCTTAAACTTCTGTCAGTCACCGGAGTTCGATTTCCCCACGAGGGTCCTGATGATAGTGATGTGCGGATTGATCCTAAAGTATCGATATTTCTGATACCAACGTTTCCTGCTCTAGGATCGATACTCATAAAAGGATCGATATCTAAACTCAGTCATTTGGAGTGAGTGTGTGTTTTATCATAAGTATCTTACTGTTACCAGGATTGTGTAATTATACTCGGTTGATAGGAACTACTTTTCCTTCAGCCCTTTACATTTCCCGCGATTGAGTACTGACTCTGGCTGACTGTAAAAACAGTCACGTCTGGCTGTGTTTTAGCTGTGAAGGTAATAATGTTGCTCTGTGTGATGTGTGTGCAAAGACAGTGAAATACTCTGGCCTGCACGGCCTAACGCTAACGAGTAAAACACTTGTTCGATATTTGCTCTTGTCCGGTCGCTTGCTTGTCACTCTCTCTTTTTCTCTTCCTCGCTTCCTCTGACATTGCCTACGCCTCTTTGCAGCCAAGGTTATTATCATTACCAAAGACGAACAACATAACGAAAACTAGATGTGAAAACACATTGTCGTTAACTGAAATAAAAAACAAACAACAACAAGGCTTTACCAAAAAAAAACAACTAAAATCAACTAAAAAGACAGAGTTAATGTCCTTAGTTTTTGTCTTACTTACAAGCCTATATTTTGGGTGGATAGGAAGCCGCATGGAACTGACGTTGTGGGGCAGTTGGACTTGCTGGACCGGCAGTTCAGCTATGCGGGCCGTGATTTGACAATAAGCACGTGTTGGTGAGCTGTATGTATGATGCTTTAGTCCTCTACATGAAAAGCTTGCACGCTGCATCATTGAACACTCATTCAACATTCAAAATGGCTGTGGAAAAAGTAAGTGAACCCTTACTGAAACAGTAACTGGTTGATCCCCCCTTGGCAGCAATAACCTCAACTAGGCACTTCCTGTAACTGTGGGTCAGACCTGCACATCGTTCAAGAGGAATTGTAGCCAATTCTTCATGGCAGAACTGCTTTAGCTCAGTCATATGCTTTGGACATCTCATGTGTATGTCTCTCTCAGGTCATTCCATAGCATCTCTTTTAGGTTGAGGTCTGGGCTCTGACTTGTTGACTCCAAAAGGCAGATTTTGTTTTTCTGAAGCCATTCTGTTGTGGACTTGCTCCACTGTTTTGGGTCGTATTCCTGTTGCATCACCCAACTTCTACACAGTTTCAGCAGATGTACAGACATTCTCACATTATCCTGAAGAATTGTCTGATTCATCTTCCCCTCAATGATTGCACGCTGGCCAGGCCTTGATGCAGCCAAGCAGGCCAAAATTATGATGTCTCCTCCACCATACTTTACGGCTGGGATGACGTTTTCATGATGATATGCAATGCCCTTTCTATGCCAGATGTAGTGCTGTGTGGTTTCGCCAATACTGCTGTGGAGTGTCAATGTGCTCTTTCGCAAACTTCAGGCTTCCTTTGTAGTGTCCTGCCATAGATACCCTACTTGTTCAATGTTTTACAGATTGTAGACTCATGAACAGAGATGTTAGCCAGTTCCAATGATGCCTTCAAATCTTTGGCTGTCATTTGGGGTTGTTTCTTTACCTCATTGATGAGTCTTTGTTGCTCTCTCGGTGTCCTTTTTGACTGGATGCCCACTTCTTGGTAGAGTAGCAACAGTCCCAAAGTGTCTCCATCTGTAGAATGTTTGCCTAACTGTAGACTGGTGGATTTCTAAAGTATTTGAAATGACTTTGTAACCTTTGCCAGCTTGATGTAAATCAACAATTATTGATCATAGAGCACTTTTTGGTGAGGCATGGCTCACATTAGCGGGTGCTTCTTGTGCAGAGCAAACTCCAAAAGTTTGAGGGGTTTTTATCAGTCCAAGTAGCTGTAGTCCACACCTCCAAACTCATTTTCTTAACGAGACTCCAGGTGTGCTAAAATCTGACTCCAATTAGCTTTTTTGAGGTCATTAACTCAAGGGTTCACATACTTTTCCACAAGCACTATGAGGTTTTTTTGGTTGTTCTCAATAAAGGCATGAGGGACCAGAATTTATGTTGTCTTATTGTTTTAGACACATTATATTTGTCAATACCCTTGACTTAGATGATCACATTTTATGACAAATAAATGCAGAAAACCATTAAATTCCAAAAGGTTCACATACTTTTTCTTGCCACTGTATGTTTTGTTTGGGTTGCTGACTTGAGTCATGCCTTGGCGGTTTTCTTTTTTTGTTGTTTTTGTGTGTCTTTATGCTTAACATATTTTAATCAGTGTACCTATTGTTTTGATTAATAAAGATCAAAGGTTTTAATATAACTGCTTTCCTGTCTTACTTCCCTTCAGGGCATTGCGGACCTGTTATCTGTGGCTCCAAAGGGGTGCTACACTATCTCCCAATTTTTTAGCTGTGCCAGTTTTAGTTCAAGCCCCTCGTCTGGCGTTATGCAGAACTAACACTGAAACTAATATAAACTAAACTAAACTAGCAAACCCACGTTAAAAACTAATTAAAACTAAACTGAAATTGAAAACAAAAAATATAAACTAAATAAAAACAAAAAGTAAATAAAAATCCAAAACTATTATAATCTTGTAGGCAGCCTCTGCCATGACAGCCATACTGAGAATACCGAGCTAGCTTCTTCCAAAGAACTTAAATTGTACATTTTATTTTATTTTTTTCCCTTTTTTTATAGCTTGCTTGCTGAAAAGTCCCAAAAATGCTATGCTAAGGTTTCCTAGTCAAATGTTTGGGTCTACTGGCACAGTGTTTACGCATGGTGAAATACACACGTAACTTGACTGAATAAATCAGCCCCGAATGGAGCCCCCTCTAGCTATTTGAGTCAGAATCAGGCTGTTATTCAATATCAGTATGGGATCTGTGCCATCCCTAATTAGTTTGAAAATATCCAGTATTGCTTTACAATATCTATATCTATACAGTAACTAAAGCATGATTTATGTTTTTATGGAAATGTTTAGGTGGAGTAAACGTAGATAGCATGCCCCTTGTAACAGATTGTGGGTTGCCAGGTTACGCTGACTGATGAGTTGAAATTGTGTTCAAAAGCTCCCCAGAGAACAAAATACATGCAGAAATTATGTTTCCTGCAAAGCATATTTGACAAAAAACAATTGAGTAGTGTGTAAACATAGTTACTAGGAAACAGGGCCAAGGAGTGCAATGTAACACACATTACTAACTAAGGTCCTCATGTGTGACACCGTGTGTTTGACTTCTTTCTGAAACAAGCAATTTGCAATTTGCAATTTTCTATTTTCAATAAATAGTGGACTGCAGCTCATACGAGTAAAGATGGCTGAACAGACAATTATGAAAAACCCATCTCTCTCATGATTTCAGGACTTTCCATTTTTCGAGTCAACTCCTGGCAGCGTAGGCCTGTAGGAATCTGTGTGTCTGTGTTGTTGACTAGAAATGGCAGGCTAATATTTTTGTGAATTATTTTCAAGAAGCACAAATTGACCTCTGAACCTGAGCAGAGGAGGCTCGAACTTTAGGCGAGGTAAGCTGTCAGATATAAATATGAGCAGGTATAAACTTTGAAGAGTTTGCCGCACCATGTAGACATGTGTGTATGCGCAAGTGTGAGTGAATGTGTGTAGCTTTGTGTGTGTGAAACTCTCTCTTCAGCTAAAACTATCTCTTAATATTCTACCTCCCATCATTGTGAATGTGTGTGCATATCGATATGTGTCTTGAAAGGGCAGTTACTTGACAGAAAAGTGGGAGCCCAACACTGACACCATCATCAAGAAGGCCCAGCAGAGGATATTCTTCGTGCGTCAGCTCAGGAAGCTCAACCTGCCTAAGCAGCTGCTGATCCACTTTTACACAGCCATCATCCAGTCTGTCCTCTGCACGTCCATCAATGTCTGGTTTGGATCTTCCACCAAAAAGGACAGGAGCAGACTACAACAGACAGTCAGGAATGCAGAAAAGATCATCTGTGCCAACCTGCCCTCCATTCAGGAATTCTACTTTTCCAGAGTCAGGAAACGGGCAAGAAACATCACTGCAGATCCATCTCACCCCGGACACAATCTGTTCCAGCTTCTCCCCTCTGGTCGGCGCAACAGAGCACTGTACGCCAAAACCAACTCAGGAAAAGTTTCTCCCCACAAGCCATCACTCTGATGAACAGCTGACTTCTAACTCACGGGTTCAGGAACAATTCCTGTGCTCACCCAGTAACTCTGCCTCTACTCAGCCACCTGTTTACTGGCTAACACTAATTATTTATTCATCATTCTCTATTTCAGAGCTGTTCTTACTGTTCATATTGTCATATTGTATATACTGTATACCAAATCCACCTACCTCAAGTACATAACACCTGCACATAATACTTATTTATTCCAGCATCATTTGCACTATGCTCCATGGCACTGTGTACATGTATGCTTGTATGTGTACCTGTATATCACATCCACCTCGTACATAATTACACAATAATGGTAATAATAATTTACTCCTGCATCCTTTGCACTCTGCTCATTGCACTATTGTCTCAATCTGTCTGTTTTGTTTATAGTGTGTATATATGTGTTCTCTATGCTGTAGCCTGTGTTTGATTTTGTTACTGTATTATTGTATAAGCACATTGTGAGCAATGTACAATCAAGAGTCAAATTCCTTGTATGTGTACACATACCTGACAATAAAGCTGATTCTGAATCTGAAAATAACATCAGTGGATAATTTTCATCATCATGCTACTTTGAGCAAGAGTCCATTTTAGTTGAGGCTCAAACTGTAATGTAGATTTCAACAGTTCATTCAATTAACTCGCAATTAAAAAAAAACATGTTCAAGTGTTAAAAAAGAAGACAAACCTAACATCCTAACCACACATAATAATAATAATAATAATAATAATAATAATAACTTTATTTATACCCGGTACCGGGGACGTAATCGGTTTTCGCTGTTTTCCGTCCAAAACTGTGGCACTTTGTGTCCACAGAGATCGTCTGGCAGGCCGCCATCTTGGTGAGGTCGGATGCGGTCTTAAGTTTTGTTTGTGTCACAAGGTATGAGAGCAGAAGAAGAGTGTAATTTGGTGGAGGCGATCTTTATCGGTCTCTGCTGGCGACCCATCGAGACGAACAAAATGAGCCCACCCACAGCCCTGTAGGATGTTCTGTTCTCAAGCTGTGGGCCTGTAAAGCATGTGTGTAAAGTGCTTTTGGTCATATATATTGACTGTTTTTATCAATATTTCAATGTTTTGGAAGCTTTATGTTATTTGGAAAGTGGTTGTATAAAGAGAAATAATGTTTTGAAGATAACTACCAATAAAACATATAAACAGTAAATATGGCCAAAACATGGACATTCGCCTGGTATATTTTTGAAAGACTGTGTAATAACTGTTTCTTTCTTTTCATCAAATTTACAGTTAAAGTTGTATTCTAGGTGTATTAGAAGATATTCAGGTGCATTATAATCTACCTTAGGATGGTTTTGATGTTTTATTGCATCAAAATAAAGATTTTTTTACCAGGCGACGATGAAAATATTATATTTTTTCTGTTTTTCATATCCATGTATGTAATGGTAAAATAAATATGTTAATCTACAATGGATTTATATTCCTTAGCTTCTGACCTTTCAAAGGAGACCCGAATTATGCATCTAGGCCTAATGGTTGAGGAGATATTACTGATTTATTTTGGATATGTTATTTTAGGCGTTTTTCCTAGAAATAGGTGCCAGGTACCTTAAAGTCCTTAAAGTTAGTCAAATTGCTTTACAATCAAAACAATAATACAAGTCAATAAACACAAGATACAGTTTAAATAGTTGCAACAAATCAAACATCAGTTAAGGAAAATAAATGTGAGTTTTAAGAGGACACTGACTTTGCCTGCCTGAGATCCCCAGGCAGGGTGTTCCACAGCTGAGGACAGCAAAGGCCCAATCCCCTTTAGTGAGATTTTGGAACCATTAGTAGGGCTCTGCCAGAATATCTCAAGCAGCACAAAGGTTGATCATTTGATGTCACTAATGTGGTCACGGACCACATCAACTGCAAAAAGCTGAGGGTGGAAATGCATACATTCAAAAGCAAATAGATATTTCCAGAATGGAACAAGATTAAGAAGGAATCCACGTTATGCCTATTATCCTGGTTAACCAGTTCACACTGGTCAAACTATCTGAGACCGAGTGAGCAGTACTTTGATAAGTTGCGCAGTGAGCATAGTAGTTTATTTAGAGTTGATCCCAGATACACCACACTGCTGCCAGAAATACTCACAAGCAGGGCTGCAGCTAACGAAGATTTTAGAAATCAAGTATTCCACAGATTATTTCATCAATTCATCGAGTAATCAGGTAAGAAATACTTTTGCTTGGTGCCCCCGGTACCGGGTTCAGCTGTGTAACTCATTTCAGTGTAACGTTACAACCCAAACTCACAGATTAACCAGTCAGAGAACAATAACAACAAACGCGCAGTTCTACATTTACAGCTAAGAATTGCTGCTGACCTTTGCTAACCTTCATCTCAACTAGCAATCATGATTTATGCTAAATGCTAACCATACCGTTACTTTATTTCGGGTCAGCTCGGTGGACTGCGTAGACCTGCTGCTTTCTGCTCAGATGCTGAAGCATTGCCCACGTGCTGTTGTGGTAGGCTAGTTCTGTTTTACAGTAGTCAACTGTATAGAGATGTTTTTTATTTTTTTAGACACTTTGTGTCTCTTTCTCTGGCCTGTCTCTTCTTCATCCCTCACTATTTTCTGTCTCTTCCTCCTCTTTGCAAACAGCAGCATCAAATCACGTTGACTACACAACGACAGTAACGACAGTAATAACTGTCCGTGTAAAACAGTGAACTGTATAGTTACATGGCTTAAACGAAGCATCAATGCAAAGAATTTGCTTTGTAGTAATCAAATTATTCGAATTTCTTGATAAATCGTTTCAGCCCTACTCACAAGCTTACCAAACATGTACTGATTCACAGCTGAGAGTGGTACCAGCAAATGTATTATTTGATCCAGTTTGAGTCACATTTGCAGAGAAGTACAGTGCCCAGCTGTGTTAGGAATTTACTTAAGCTTAAGGCTTTATCATGTTTCAGGATATGAGTGGTGTTTTAGCTGACGTTCTAAGAAGCATGGTCCAGAAAACATATTTAGTACTACTGAGTGTAATCCTATAACAGTTTTGGAACTACTACTAAATAATCCCTGATGTGACTGTGTAAAAAATTGTTAGGGTCTTCAAGTAAAACAAGACTGTCTACAGCTGTGTTAGCGGCTCTGTGGGGCACAGTCGTGCTTTGAGGAGAAATCACTGCCTCGTGTAGTCACTAGGCTTCACCCTCATGGACACCATGGATGTCTATAAACATTTCACAGCAATCCATCCAGTAGCTGTGGAGATATTTTTGTCTGGACCAATGCAGTTGACCGACCGACAGATCAACAGACCAGCATTGCTGATCAAATCCAAATCCATGTGTGATAGGGTCTCTAATCTCACACACCTCTTTATATTTGTCTTAAAATTGAGAAAAGGGGCGATTTAGAATACAAAGTATTTTAAGACACTCCACCTTAATGTCAACTATTTCAGTGTAACGATTATTTAGTGCTTATCAACCTTCAAAGATTTGGAAAGTCATGTAAGTCGTGATATGTAAAGTCATTAGCCATTGCTAGTGTATGCTGCCTATGCCACCTATAATATAAATGAGCTTGAATTAAGTAACCTTTGTGACATTATGTGGCAGATCCTCCCACAATGTCAGGCGGGGGAATAAAAAATTGTTCAGGATTTAGAGTCTTAAAGGTGGGATGAGCTGAGTCTTGGAAGGCTTTATTTTTGCCTTATTTTTGAAAAAAGTGCTGAGACAGCACAAATGTAAAAAAAAAGAAAATCTAAATAATGTCTCTAAAACAATATTGAAAAATCATTTCTGAGAAAGTGAGAAACTGATGGCTCTGCTCAGATTATTCTCCATAATGGAATAAAATGGTGTGCATGCGCGGAATGATTTTTCTGTGTCTGCAGAGAAAGAGAGAGAGTGTGTGTGTGTGTGTGTGTGTGTGTGTGTGTGTGTGTGTCCTCACATAAGGGGAGTGTAAAACACACTGAGAAAATATTCATTGCTTAGCCGAGGGGCGTCGGTTTTGTGTTTGTAAAAGACTGGAAAACATAATGATGTCTGTTTCATATTCACTTATCTGTATGCTCAGAGAAAGAAATACAGGGAGGGAGAAAGAAGCCACAGGGAGAGAGAGACTTTAGCTATGTGAAAAGAGACAGAGGCAAGACAGACAAAAAAGTAAATTCATTCATTACTGGCAGACAGATGTTGTTAAAGTGTTTTAATGAAATGCTCTAATGTGATGTAACATACACTCTAGCAGCGTATTGCATATTGGAGATCCTCAGCTCTCAGCAAGAACAGCTGATCCATTTGATGACATGACATGGATGTCTAGATGACATACATCGACGTTGGAAATGAACCTTTTTTTCCACCTCCCTCTGTGGCATATGGATTCTAAAATCTACCAGCCACTCAGTTTTATTTTACCAGGCACACTCATCATTCATCCAGCAGCGAGTAACTGCATGTGTAAAATAATAAAACAAGATCTACAATATTCAAGCAATGGGCAATTTTACTTCATAAGGTAAATATTTATACTCTTAAGGAAAATACTGACATCCTCTGTCTTCCTCTCTCTCGCAAATGCACACACAGCAGATGTAGTGCTGTGTGTGCAAGCACCAGAGCGCAAGTGGCAAGTTTACATACATTAGTCAGCTATGACTGACCTGACGATCACATGTTAGACTGACTTTATTGTTTCATCATGTTGAGAATGGTCAGCCAACATCTAGCTAAATAATATTAGGCAATATCATGGATGTAGTAAGTTGTGATTTGTGTGGCATTAAGCATTATATGAACACAAGCAGTTTGTGTTTGTGTAATTTACATCCTGAGCCGAACGAAATGAAGCCACATTCAAATCATTCATTCTGAGGAAACGTTCTAGTGCATGCAGAGGTCAAGCTCAACTAATAGGTGAGGCTATGAAAACATTTCCTGCAGGCATTGTGGAGGCAGCACAAGCTAGCCAAGTTCAACAGGCCGGCTTTCTAATGTTGCATTGCAAATGCATCACAAATGAAGAAACTGTGAATGAAAGGATGTTTTGCTGCCTTTTCATCTTTACTGTTAACTCACTATAGACTGGAGAAAAAAATTTTTAATTCACTGAAAAAGTCCAGCACTGCTCTCAGTCTGGATCAAAGGGTTTGAGTGTGAAACAAGCAGACTCTCGATTCAGTCCGCACTGTCTGTGCACACTACTTTTGTTTACCCGCCACTGTGGAATTTGAGCTAGTAGGTTCAATAAAATGTGAAAAGTCTCGATAGATACGCTCTATAATCCACAAAACAAGGAAGCTCAAAGAAGCCTGAAAAACTATTTTGACCCATGCGCTAGGTGAGCAACTTCCACTGGAATGATTCGCGCATCGTCTTGGAATGAGAAACTCAGTTCTCTACACACATCGTTGGCAACTTTCTCCAACAAATGATGTGGCTTTGTGCCAAGCAGCACTTCATTTTTGTTTGTTCCAATAACTTTAGAGTCAAAATTCTCACAGATGAAACCAATAAAATGTTCCTGCTAACCACAGCTTCACTTTGGTCTGAAATGTCATACAACATAGAGACAAGATGGTATCCAATAAGAAAAGCAGGACTGAGTGTTTGGGCTTAATATCAAGCTCTTTCCCAAAGGAAACAAATCTCAGGTTGTCTTAAATGACTTCACGGAAAGGCACTGGTGTCAAGCACCATGTTTTCACCACGCTCTGGTGAACAGTGATGATGATGGATGTTAAGGAAATGAAGTGACAGCTGCATGTTGATTGTGCCAACATCCCAGCAGCATCTCCCATCTCCCCACAGTGAATCAGCTCTAAACTCAGCCCCACCTCCGGGGCTCCGTCCCACTGCTGCTCCAAAGCTCCAGGACGAGACGTGTGGAGACGAACGTGATGTCTGAAAGAGATGCTGGAACTTAGCAAGACGAGGGGGGCTGTGCGTTCAGGCTTTGTGTCTCCGGCCCTCAAGGCTGCTGCACTGAGCCCACCAGCCAGCAGGCCTCAAGCAAGACAACTCTCTCTACAACAAGCTTAATGAAGCTTTACTCTGACTCTGACATTTAACTAGTTTAATGCCAACTAGCCCAAATATCACATGGACACAAATATAAATGTGAATACTTTCATAGAAATTTAAAGTTCCTTGATATGTAACTGTGACTGTCTTAAAAAGTGCTATTACATCTTGATTGATTTTGAAACAGACTGTTGGTGTTTGTTTATTCTATATATGGTTTGTGTATTTGATGTCTATTTGAAGTCCTTTCAGTCAGGTTGGGAGTCACGGCAGGTTTACATGTTTGCAATTAGAGCTCAGATTGTGCCTTTAACAAAAGTTCATGGTTTTGTATTTTTAGAGCCTGCAGTCAGTATTGGGCCACCACGCTGTAATATGTCCAATACTAGATGCAGTACTAATCCCATTATTTCCTGTTGGCCAGTAAATCCTCATCGGTGAACCCTCCGGTGACAACATATTCTACCCACAGCTGTGCTGCAATTAATGTTGTCGTATTTATGTCTGAACATTATATTCAATCAGATTTCAGGGACATTTATACTAATAAGACATATATTATAATATGAGAGCTATAATTACAGGACATTAAAAGATTTGTTCTGTTTATCACTTTAAGCTGAGCTTATCATTCAAGTTATGGCAACATTTTAACATGGACACTGGATATGGACAACATTAACAGTACATCATAGACACCGACATCAAAGATCACCAAATACATATACATAATAATACATGTATTGTTCTTACAGCCCTGCTAACACAACAGGAGAGTTTTATTTGCCTGGGTGTTATATCCTGCTTGGATACATTTCTTGGCATAAAAAATAGTTAAATAAAGAAACAATATTTACAGCTACAGTGCAAAAATGCCTGGCTTTAAAACCCCACATTGTTTATCTCATCACATACACTAACCTACATCCGACACAGAGGGTCTTGCCTATTTCCAAAAATACTACCAATGTGTTGTGGGTTTCAGGCTTCATGGGGTGTCTCTTACCTTTTACACAAATGAGTTTACTTGTAAATGTGCCACACAAAGTTTGACTTGAGTTTACTGGCCGGGAGAGGAGGTAAAACTTTGCCATGGCCTAATATACCAGTGGCACAGAGACACAGTCTTTTGAGCTACTGGCTCACAACCAGTGTCTCTATTGTCTTTATGGCCAGGCCAAACCTGGCTGAAGTGTGACAGTGCCAAACTCATCTACAATCTGGCCAAAGCTAACCACAACCTAGCAGACAGTGGCCATTCTCTATTGTTCCTTTTCTTAGTTTGTAGTTAAAATGATGCTACATCTCATTTATACCACATCTGAGTATTGTTATATAGTCAAACGGCATTTTCTATGTGTTTTTAGGTGTGATTAAACACGTGATATATTGTCACTGTCTATCTGCCTGCCAACTTCAGCCTTCTGGGATATTAAAATGTGTGTTTGGAGAAACTAAATGCTGGTAAAATGACAACCCGTCAGTGGTCTGGCTGTTGTCGGCTGCTTGTGCTCATTATTTCCAAATCCTGCTGTTGGCTGGTTTGGTTTGGCCAGTCACTGAAGATCTGAACCAAACCGCACCATAAATCAGCTAACCTCTGCCAGACTGAACTGGGAGCCAGGCAGTTCTTGTTGAGCAGACGAATTCATTTATTTTCCAGTTTATTGCCTCCAGATAAGAGTGATATCAGTTGTTTTGAAAAAGAAAGTGGTTTCGTTATATATAGATATTACATTCAATTTAGACAAACAAAAAACCTGAGTCTTGAAAATGTGAGTATTTGTGCATGAGTGTGTGTGTTCAGGCATGCTAACTCAGCGCGGAGAGACCACTTTATAGATTCTGTCACTGAAAAATACAAAACACACACACACACACACACACACACACACACACACACAGACACTTTTAAGTCTGCTTGTCATAATGCAATCTCTCTCTTTCCAATTGTGTCTGTCTGTCTCTCTCTTTTAAAACAAAAAACGTCTGCCTTCTCTGAATGTTGATATGCTGCAGGAAATCTCCAGATACACAACGTGCTGAGAAATGTCCCGATATGACGAATGCGCAAGTGAAATGACAGTGTGAGGGACTTGGTTTTTCAACCTGCAACAGCGAGACTTGAAAATCTACTTGGATACCATAATGAGACCACAAGAGGGCTGACCTTTCAACCAAGTCAACATATGGCATACTACACCTGTCTGTCTCTGTTTGGCTCACACACACACACACACACACACACAGCAGATGCCAATATGTGTGTGTGTGTGTGTGTGTGTGTGTGATCCTTTCTTTCTCTATTAGAGACCAAATGTCCTCACAATGACAAATTCTGCCAAATAAATGAGTTGTTCTAGTTTTTGAAATCAAAAGATTTGAAGCTCAGACCTTTTTGGGCCAATTTATGAATGAAATGCACAGGAGTCCTCATAAGCATCACAATGCTAATGTGTGTCTGCATGTGTTTGTAGACAAGTGGACAAGTACAAAAGGTACCAATTATGAGGCACTCTGCCAAATGGAGCACATTGCAAATCTGTGTGTGTGTATGTGTGTGTGTGTGTGCATCTTTGAGGTACCCCAGAGGTATCAGATATTAGCAGACATGCCAAAGTGAACATATTGCAGATTAGGGAGGTGGAGGGGGCCCGAGCGATCACTTGGCAACAATGTGTCTCCATCACCACCAGGGGAACAGATAAAGATTTTTTAGCTCACAAGGAAAGAAAACACACACAGAGACACACAGGCCTGTCTTCTAGGTCGCACTTTGGTTAGTTTTAGACACCAAAACTACTTGGTTAGGTTTAGTAATGATCATGGTATGAGTTAAAATAATTAAATTATGTGTTAAGTTAAGTTACGTAAGTCTTATGATGTTACTAAAGTTAAAATAAGTCAGTGATTCTGATTTCACATGAGACACAAACAGCGGTATCCTGGGTGAAAGTCCTGTGTTTGACCCATTCATCCGCCCCGACCTCCACTGTCAGTCTTTATACTACTTTGCCTGACTTCCTACTTTGCTCCCGTCGTAATTGCCTACTGTGTAATAGGCTGCTTCAACAGAGGACCTATATGGCTGCCATTTTGGGAGGCCGATTTGGTGTGTTTTTATCTCTTCAGCCCTACAGATGTGAAAACTGCATAAATGCGCCTGGGAATGGACAGATACCATGCTACTGGACACTGTCTCCCTTTTTCCATAGATTATTTAAAAAGGTAAAATTATATTTCCACTGTGTTTCACTTTGGCCTATGGAGGTCCTAAAGGGACATGGTTAAATAAAAAAAAGAGATAGTATCTGGTTCCACCAGAAGCTAATATTTTCTCGTGAGCACAAGATACTTGTTGTACTCTTTCTTTTTTTTTTTGCCCATGGAAACTTAGGGGCTCCGTATTGGCCAGCTTCCTTCACTAATAATGTGTGGGCTAAGTGAAAGAAACACCTACCTACTCATCTCATCCATTGCGAACCCAATGTACTATAGACAATACTGACACTGTGTAGCTTTAAGCTGCTTACCATTCAGATGTCATTTAAATGAAGAGGTCCATTTCTGAGTTTGTCAAGTTGAAATCAAAGTGTAAGGTGTTTAATAAATAAAATGGATGCAAACAATGCAAACTGAAAGCAGACTTTCTTGTGAGGTAACTGCATTCCTCTGGCAGATTAAGTGGAAACAGTATAAATAAAAACATGTAGGTGAGATTACAGTAGTAAACAAAGAAGTGATGCAACAAGGCTGTAAGACAACTATTACATCCAAATCCCCGTCTTAAAGACACAAAGCTTATTATATTCATTGGTTTGTTCACAGTCACCACATCCATGTCGACATATTCCATACTCCCTAACTATTCATGTCATGCTCTTTGTGTGAGTGCTTGTGAGAAACATGAGAAACATCAGATTGCAAGATATTTAAGAGAACACAGCAGGAACATTTTTTAAATAATATTTACAGAATGTAAGAGAAACTAGATGGGACACAAATGCATGTGACTAGAATTTAGGAATGTGCAGAATTTCTCTGTGGAATCTTATTATTCAAGCAACAGGCAATACATGAGCTTGACGCAGTAAAGTGAGTCACCATCAAAGCACGTCTTAATGCAGGCTGCTGTAAATTTCTCTCCAGAAGGAACTCCTGAACAGCTGGTTGCCTGGTTTTCACTCTATTTACAGGCTTATGGCATAACCACTGCATGCCTCAGCTCGGCGTGATATATATTGTTATTTGAAGACATTTGGCTACTCAGAAATATTGGAAAGTAAGTAAGTACCATACATGCGCTTGGTTTTTACAAGCTAAAGGTTTATGCAATTTGAAATGATTTGTGTGTTTTTGTTTTTTGTTTTCCAAAATAAGACAGGGTGAGATTTTGGTGCAACTTGCTTAAATCTAATTTAAAAGGTTAAAGATCCAGTTACCAGGAACTGTTTTTTTTTTTTTTAAATTGATAGTTTTGATTCAGCAATTCCTTTTCATATCCATGATATCTGGACGGAGCTCCAATGTTCATTGAATGACTGACATAAAAAAAAATGTGTAAACAAGATCTAAACAGCCATGCTAGTGGCCCTATGAAGCCGTACTTGTGTAGTGATTTGAGCTAAATGCTAACATGCTCACAGAGCCAATGCCAACATGCTAAAGTGTAGCAGGTAATATTTACCAGGTTCACCATCTTACAGTAGTTCAGATGTTGCTAACATATGAAAATTAGCACCAAAACAAAGTACAGCTGAGGCTGACAGGAACAGGAGTGTTGTTTTTAAGGTATTTGTTAAAAACCAAAGTATGGAACAAAGAAAGATTCTGACCTGATTATGTTGCTAGATAAAACAACAAGTCTTCCAACCTAAAACTACAACATAGGTTGTTTATCCATGCCTCCCAAAATGACCCAAAATTGGTTAGGTTTAGGGAAACGTCGTGGTTTGGGTTAGGGTAATTAAATTACACAATGTCATGTGACAGAAGTCAGTAATGCTATTTAAGTTAAAACTCTAAATAATGCTGTTCCTGAGTGAAAGTTCTCAGTGTGATCCAGCCGACCACCCCATCATACCCCCTTATGCGGACTTTCTGCCTAGTTATAATATGTCACCCAAATTCCTCTGTTGCTAATGTTGTAGAGGTCACTGCCTCAATAAACGTAAATCTGGGTCGTAATAACGTGCTGCACAAACAACCTATATTGTAGCTGAGGACTGTCTTGAAAAGTCAGTGAATATCATTGATGGAATTCATGTCTTTACAATATGTCATGGCAATCTATGTAAAAGTGATCAGCCACTCCCATAATGACTGGTATTATAAGTGAAGCAGATTATATATTAGATGAGTAAAATTTAACATGTTGGAAAGAAACTCTGCACTTTTCTCATCCTGTGTGCCAGTTTTCCATTGTCCAAGTACAACTGAAATCCCATTTTTTGGTCAAAAATAATATCCATGTGTTTTTAAAATGCATTATTAATTGTTTTTTATTATTAAAAAGGACCTTTGGGGAAAAATCAGAAATGTTCCTTTTGTCTCAGCTCTCTGGAGTGCCATTTAACCAGTGTACATTTAACTGGACTAAAGAAACATCTGCAGTTCTATTTTAGGTTTATTGTATTATAGTTATTGTAAGTTTACATGCTGATATGTGCTGCAGCTGAGCAGCTAATTATCTATGTAGCCTGCAAATTGATGTTAGCGATGTTATAATAATAATGATGCATTACATTTATATAGCCCAATGTGTAGCACCCACCTGGCAGCCATTTAGCGCCAGAACGCTCACCACACATCAGCTTGAGGCAGAGAGGGAGGGAAACATTGAACCAATTACGCTGAGGTTCCAGTTTTATGCAAGATTTGATTGGGTGTATTGGAATAAGGTCTCCATCCACGTAGACAGATACCTAGTGGTCCAATTAATGCAAAGCTAGAGGGCAACATCACATAATCAAAAAAATGTAAAATATAAATTTCCCCTTTTTGTTTTTTCTCAAATGAGAACAGAGAAGTAAAGTGATTTGTTAAATGATATGTATGCTGTACTAGACAAAACAGAAGACTTTAATTTGGAATGAAATAAGGTAATCCTATGGGGTTATTATTGGTTCAGTTCGGTTCTCCTAAGAAGCATTTTAGACTCAAGTGGGTATTTTTAACATAAAAGTCAAGTGTAGTTTAAAAAACCCTCAAGAAAAATGTGAAAACCACTAATCCTAATGGCTGTGACTATCACCCTGGCTGCTCTCTGCTGTCAATCAAGTGACACCATCAAACATACTTGCATGTCGTCACACCAGTTAAGTTGTTCAGATGATCAAACAGTTTAAATAATTTGTCAGAGTCATGGCCGAGGCTGACCTCTGAGGCTGACCTCTGAGGCTGACCTCTGAGGCTGACCCAGTAGTGGAGAGGCTTATGAGCATCCAAGACGTTGGTTGTGACTGGCTTATTAGGCCAGGTCAGCTTGGAGCTAGGCAGTGATTCAGGGGCAGTGCACGGACTTCTTCTGCACAAAATGCAAGACTGGAAGATCTTCATGTGACATAATGAACCTTTCCAATTTGCCAAATATTAGAGGTGTTTTGTGTTTGTTTTGAAGATGATAGATCTGATAAGGTCAGGTACAGGCTCATGCAGGGTGTTTAAATTGTTTCGAGTAGAGTTAAAATGTAAAACCTCCCACTCTTTGGTAGCAATTCAACAATGCCAGATCAGTCAGAGGTGACGTAAAAGATGTGCAAACTGGGTTGTAATGCATGATGAGTCACAGGATAGATTGAAGCCAGCATGCCATATTGGAGGTAATACAGAGAACAGCTCCGTCTATATAACAGAATTATTATACAGATAATGTGGAGGAAAATGAAAAGCACATTCTAGACAAGGAAATCTCGATTTCAGCCTCAAGCTAGCCCAGATAACCCTGCCTGTGCAAGTGTGTCCATATACACACTCAGACACACATGCAATCCTAATAGACTATTATCTTGGCTATAAGCTCTTAGATTTTCATGCTGAACATTTAGCTTGTCTATTAATACACTTTAATACGGGTCAATGCTACTGTGTCAAGGGAAAATACACATAGATGTGTGAACGCTTACATTTTCTACTTTCAGATCCAATAACTTGAAGGCACAGACACACATTCTCTCTCTCTCACACACACACACACACACAGAGAACTTTGTGGTTAATTCTGCCTATACTAGAGACTGAATCAGGTTAAAGAAAGTAATTAACTCATAATAGTCCTGACCACACGGCCAATTAAAATTATGTGTGTGTGTTTGTGGGCTTATGTGCACATTAGTTATTGTGCTTTCTTAAGTGTCTGTGAGCATTTATGAACATATAGTAGAACATATAGTATCCTTGTGATGTGTATGTGCCCGTGTGTGTCTTTCCTGGTGTGTGTGAATAAATGAATAGATTTTTTTTTCTTACTCTGGGCGTGTTGGGAAATTAAGAGTTACAAAATTAAGTGTGATTGCCCTGAAGGCCTTTTCCGTTATTACTTAACACTGTCTGTAATATAGGCAGCCTGATCGCAGTATACATGGGGCAATAAGGCTAAATGTAGCTTGAAGAAAGAAAACAAGAAAGAAAAAAATATCAAGAAAGATAAGAAAAGAAAGTTAAATGGTCATTCAGTCCGGCACTCTGTCAGCCAGTCCCTCAACCAGCCAGTCGGTGAAGCTGTCACTCTCTGACAATGTGAAACAGAGCACATTACAGCGGCCGAGACAGAGTTTGTTGATCTCAGTGAATCAGATCTCAGCTGCCGTCTAGCTGTTTGCTGCCTGCTGTCAGTCACATTCCCAAACACAGGAGCTTATTTTTCTGTGCACTGCAGCGATGGCAGACATAGAGACAGGAAAAAGAGGCATGCTAACACACACTGTCCAGAGTTCATCAATCAAACTGCTTGCATTACTGGCTGAATTTCAAGGCTGTGTGAAGGCCATATGATACAGTCCTGGAATGAATTTCAAAAAGGTATCGATATAGTAGGGAATAATTTCAAAGGAAAATATACCTGACATTAAAACCAAACTGTATGAACTACGAAAGTAGAAACACAGAAGTCTGGCAAGTTTAAAGCTAGATTATACATTGCATGTTAATGCCATGTGTAAATTGCGTATATGATTCCAACTTATCCTCATGCTCTTTTTGTTCCACCTACTAGTCACGCCTTTTTGCAGGTACCACTGAACTAATATCACAGTTGTAATGTCCTTGTTTTTTTATACCTTGTGTACAGACCGTGAAAACAAATTATGGAGGAAAATAAAGACTGAATCTGAATCACAGCTAACGTTCCATGGAGTGCTTTTAATATTTGTTTCCCTCCTAGAATCGCAATGGAAGCTATTCATTTAGAGGCTGTTCATACCTGGCATTAAAGTGTGTTTTGGGTGATCAGATTGCCGTTGGATAGTGCTTGACCACACGAATGCGTTGTCAATCCACATACAACAACTAGGTGTGTGGTAATATGTGGGCTAATGTTCTGAGTCTTACGCAAACAAAATCAAAAGTTTGACTGCGCAGATAAGCAGTGTGTCCATACAGTAGACATGAAAAATCAATATAAACTACTAAAATAACAGAAAGAAGTACACATTATGAAGAGAAGCAGAGCTCGGATCTTAATCAGATTTCCAAATCATTAATACGAGGTGTAAATCTAATCAGGTTAAGATCACATCCATATAAAATCTGGATGCGATGAGCATTTTAATGCCTATTAAGGGCCTATTAGACAATTGACAAAGGTGACATGACTGCTCTAGGGGGAATGTATAAAAATATAGACGGACTGACAAGCTAATCTGCCTTATTTAAACGAAATTGAATGCAAAGTAAAACAATGACAGAAGAGGTAACATTTGATACTCCAACAAGGATAAGAGGAAGTGCTGAATCACACAAAATAAGCACAAGTCTCAATCTGGGAGGTTGTGGATCATTCTAGCAAGATCTGACAGAACCTGAAGGTTGGCGTAGCATGATGTCAACAAATCCTAAATAAAAAGACCAGAACTAACAATGTCTTACCTTATCTTATCTTTTACTTACCAAGCTTGTCTATGGCCCTCAGCACCGAGCCATTTGCTTCCTACTTAAGATGTGAATCTTTAAATTGGGCGATAGATATTTAGTTAATTTTTATAAGAAGCTAAAATATTTTGGGTTTTTAGTAAACATTACTTAAACAAGAGTAATTTGATGGGAACTATTTTTTAAGCTAAGGACTAATGTACATTTGCTGCTCTACTAAATATTTACAGCCGCAGCACGGCAGTCATCACAATGAAGAAAAATGTGATCCATTATATGAGTGTGGCTCACGCATTTGTTTTGAATAGCTTTTGGACAACAGTGAAGCGTTGTGGCACAGAGGAATAAAATGTTTACACAGACAATGCTTGTTAGCAGGATGCATGCATGGATTTGGTTGACTATAAGAAAAATATAGACTATCACCAGACTTATCCGTCAAACTCTGAATACAAATGACGACTCTCTGAGCAGCAAATACACTGATTGAAATTTTGATAGCAGAAAGCTCAACTACATTTTGGCACAGTCAGTAAACTGGTCACTCTATAGGCAGTGTACTTAGATAGGAACTCCGGCCACTCGAGTGACTCAGTCTCTTAGTCAGCAAGTCAACAAACAGTTGGTCAATGAGTCAGTGGTTTGGCAATCCAGTCAATTAGTCAGTCTCATTCTCTCAGCTAGTCAGTCATTGACCGAGACTTTCAGTCAGCCAGCCAGCCCACTTAATGAATCCATTTTCATTATTCTACATGAATGTTTCCTCCTCAGCAGTGTTAATCATGTTAATGTGCTGAATATAGAACAGCTGACGAGGCTGCCAAATGCTAATAACTGACCAAAGTCTAAAAACACACACCAGCACAGTCAGAGCCGGGGAAAAAACAGAAGCCGTTTTTGTCCTTTTTCTTTTCTTTTCTTTCTTTTCTCTTTTTTTCTGTCCTGGTGTGCATGTGTCATGGAGGAGAAACTAAACAAATTAAGCAACAGACATATGAATGTGCAGTAGTTTGTAATGTCATCATGAAATCATACATACATACTATGAACATTCTGCTCATCACACTGCTAAAGAGCAGCTACTGACTAGAAAACAGCCTCTAAATGACACACACACACACACACACACACACACACACACACACACACGAGCTGCGGCTGGCAGGGGGTATGCATTGGAAACAACTTAAGGCACTTTTTTCTTCTCTTATTTAGTTGTAGCCACCCAAGGCGACACACAGAGAGGCAAATACAGACACTCTTATTTAGTCATGCCACCCAGGGCGAGACTTCTGCATAACATCTGTCCAACATTTATCTGCCCTGACGCAGCCTCACAGTGAGAGATGGACGAGGAGGAGAGATGCAGAAGGAGAGGCAATTGGGATGAGAAAAGGCAAGAAAGGTGAGAGGGCAGAGGAAAGGGGAGAGGAGTGGAAAGAAGAGAATGATGAGGAGAAATTGGAGGGGAGGGACAAATGAATGCTATAGAAGGAAGGTGAAGAGGAGGACAGGGGGAAGAAATACTACAAAAAGAAGGGAGGATGGTAAAGATAAAAGTAAGATGAAAAGAAAAGAAAGCAAAAAGAAGAGGAAAGAGAGGAGTATGGTTGTACAGGAACAACGAGGTGAGAGGTGGACAATGGCAGAGAAGAGAAAAAAGGAAGACAGAAAAATGAAAGCAGCTGGGATTTGGTCAAGAAACCGCCTCTTGCTGCCAGTTCGGATAAAGTTCTATTTTAAACCAAAATAATGAAATGAAAATGTTCTGCTCTGCTGGTTTGGACAGAAGCTTTTTATTGTTGTTCCTGGACAAATTAGCCAGTATATTTTCCAGGAGACTTACTCTTTTAGTTTTTCATTTTAGTTTTGCCTGATTCTTCTCATTATTTTCATAGTTTTAGGGCAGTTTACAGTAACTCTGCTTGAAGGATTAAGGAAGAAGCTATGAAAACTACTAATGTGACGTGCAGAAATAATTAGAGTCTAGTTTTCACGTCTGTGGTGCAGACACAGGCCCAGTCACAACACTAAATCTCCCACTGACTAACTCCAATTTGCACAGCTTGTTTGGACAGAAGGATTGTAGGATTGTTGGTAAAGTGCCTGAGACAGCTGTACTCCCATTGAGGATGAGTTTTCCTGACTACAGGATTATTAGTGTGTCCGTTTGTGTCTTAGTTTGTCGTCACACTTTATCTTAGCAGATTACCCTCTGCAGCTTCCCCTTTTGGTCTTCACGTTCTCCAATTGGTTAAGCCGGTTCTGGAAAACAGCCTTTGTGAGGACTGCGTGCTGCTGGTCAGCGTCTGTAACTCCATTGATATGATGGTGAGTCTTGGCTGTGTGGAGTGGTCAAACTCCACCTCTGGTTTGCCTTTGTGACACAAATACACTGCACCTGTTAAATGATTGTACAGCTCTTCATACTTTCAAAGGCAGGTCACATGTTATAAGGGGGGTCAACCAATGCAGTGAAAGAATTTTACATGTTACATTTTAAAAACTTGGTAATGGACTGACCCAATATAGGGGACGTAATCGATGTTCGCTGTTCTAGCTGTTTTCCGTCCAAAAACAGCAGTCTTCTGTGTCAACAGAGACCGTCTGGCGGGCCGCCATCTTGGTGAGGTCGGCTTCGCTGGTAAGTTTCGTTTCCTGGCGTCAGATTGAAGTAGAGAAGAAGAGTTTGCTTTGGCGGAGGCAGTCTTTATCGACCCCTGCTGGCGACCCACAGACAGGCAAGATATCAAGCCCTGTAGGATGTTCTGTTCTCAAGCTGTCGCCTGTAAAGCATGGGAGTGCTTTTGGCCATATATATTGACTGTTTGTATCAATATTTCAATGTTTTGGAAGCTTTGTTATTTGGAACGTGGTTGTATGAAGAGAAATAATGTTTTGAAGATAACTTCCAATAAAAGTGAATATAAGTAAATATGGCCAAAACATGGAAATTTGCCTGGTATATCTTTGAAAGATTGTGTAATAACTGTTAAGATATTCAGGTGCATTATAATCTACCTTGTGTAGGTTTGGATGGTTTATTGCATTTAAATATAGCTTTTTTTCCCAGGCAAGGATGAAAATATTATATTTTTTCTGTATTCAATCTCCATGTAGTCTATAATGGTAAAATAAATATGTTAATCTACAATGGATTTATATTCCTTAGCTTCTGACCTTTTTAAAGGAGACCAGAATTATGCATCTAGGCCTAATGGTTGAGGAGATATTACTGATTTATTTTGGAAATAGGTGCCAGGGACCATAACTGTTTCTATGTTAATGTCCATAATTTCCTACAACATATGTATGTTTAATGTTGAAACTACTTGGTTAAGATGAGGGAAACACCATTGTCATGGTGAAATAGTTAGCTATTGTCACTTTATAAAGTTCTTGTTTTGTTTGCAAACCGTTTAATTAGCTTATTTCTACATCCAGCAACCAGAGAGCAACATTAGCATTCATTTAAAATCATGCGTCTGACCACATGGATGAGGTTAATCCAATATTCACTCTCCTTTTAGATTTGTGTCGGTCATCACCAACACCAAAGACATTTGGATCTTTGTCATCTAAGTGCTTCACTCTGCACAACGTCTGCCTAACGTTTGTCAGAGCTTTTTCACTGAAAAAAAGCTGCCTGCTGCGGCTGACGTATGAGGGCCACAAAACCAAAGCACTAATACAAAATAGTTTCCATTTTAAAAGGGGCGCTGTCACCACGAGCAAACCCTTTTCACATTGAATACAGTTATTTGAATTGTTGTTTATATAAGAATATTGATTGGCGCAGCTTTAAAATGTCAGCTTTAAAGCTAGGGTAGGAAATCAATAAATCAAATGCTCCAACACAAGAATGAAAGAAATCTGATGTCTCTGGCTGTAGCAGGACTGTAATAAGCAAGGGCCAATCATATCAATCAGTCCAATTGCTGTACAAACATAAGGCCCTTTAAGGCAAATTTGTGATTTTATTTTTTTAAATTCACTTGACCAGACTCCTGCATAGGCATCAAACCTTGGCACTGGTCATAAATTGTATCCTGCAGAAGTGTTTAACATAACACTACAGCATACAGAAGCCTTGCACACATCTATCCCCAAGTATTTGGGGAACTATTGATAAGACTCAAGACTCAGATAGAAATGTTGTTTTTTTGATGTGATATTAAAGTGTGGGAATTAAAAGGGCAATGTTGTTGATTTTGGGGAGATCTGCTTGTGTGCCTCTTTGTCTAAAGCCAAAGTGCTGCGTGACTGAATATGGTTTTACTGAAATAAAAAGATGAGAAAGTGAGATACTGCCCACCCACATTCATAGAAAAAGTAATTAACGTGGCTGGAAATGCTTAATAAAACTGATATGACTTCCCTTGTCTGACTGTAACCTTTGAAGACTGTTTTCTCATTCAAAATGAATAGTTAAACCAAGCCAGAGGCCCCACTAGCTCTTTACACTGACACTTATTAATGCAAAATATTACTAGTCTGAATTTAGCACACTATTAAACACACATGACATGTTGTATATTCATACACAGTCTGAAAAGCCAGTTTAGAAAATGTCAGATGTCACACCGTGTTTGTGTGTGCGTATGTTTGATCACAATTACATTATAAACTATTCTCTCATGTCTTTTAGTCAGTGTTTTAATGTGATTGTTTTGTAAATGTGTCTGATGGGTATAATTAAGCAATAAATCTCCCTGTTTTGTCAATTAGATGTGTGACCATCTGGTATTAAACAGCCTGCACCGCCTGTCTACACATTGAAGTATGGTATCATTGAAGTTAAGCTTAATGAATGTGTCTGTTTGAATGCAGTAATATGTTCTGTTCGGTCTGTGTTGTGTTCTGTCTTGAACTATAAGAAGCATAAAATGCTATCATCAGGTTGTGAAGGAGTACTACATAAAGTAGAAAAACCGATGCAGTGGCTCATGTCAGATTTTTATATACTGCGGTATTCTATTGACAACACATAATACTGTTGAGTGTGCAACCACGCTCATTTGATATTAATAAATATGTGGACCCATTTTGTACATTGATTTCTGAATAACAAATGCGTCATATTACTAACCACAATAATAAAGTTTTAAATTCCCAGAGGTTACATCTAGTGGATACACTGAACAAAAGTGATAAAATGCCTCCACCGTTGAGCAGAGGATAACTCAAAAACAAATTTTTCTTAAAATGCCTTGAATTGAATGTTTTTTAATGTTTTACACTGAATAAATGCCTTTGGTAAGAAGCCATGTGATGCTGTAAATGGGCTATTTTTGCATCTCTTCAATATTCAAGTAATTTTTGTCTCCACTGGAAATTTGAATTTACAGTGTAAACAAACTGTTTCTCAGGATGAAATAATTGAATTTAATGAGGGTTCCAAACTTACATCTGAGTTTACAAGTTTATAATGTTTACCTTAAAAAGTGACTAAACACTAACAATTGGCCCTAACATACTGTATCTCGTATCACTTGTTGAAACTTGCACTTGTTGAAATGCTCTTGTGTTTCCCAAAAAGAATGTCATAAAGCGTTTTCTTGCCATTGCAACGGACATTACAGAGTAGGGAGACTGTCCTGTTTGTAATGCACTAGCAGTTCTACGGCTTCTGCCCTGAAGACCCACAAACATCTGTGAAAGGTCTGTGATGTTTCCTTGTACTCCACGCACCCAAAGCACACAGTCACTGTGGGCAACACCCTCTTATCAAAATATATGAAAACAGAGATCAGCTCATTCTTTCTGTTTCCTGACTGCCAGACATTGGACATCCAAGTATTACATACATGGTGGTCATCCAGACTTCACAGAACCATAGTTACAAACATAACTTTTTTTTTAAAGTTTGGAGTACCTTGAAAAGAGATCGAGAGTGACAGGAGGAGGTTGCAGTTATGCATGAGTGAAATGTGAGTCTTTGTATTGATTGAAACTAAAACGGATGAGGGGTAAATATGGTTGAAATGCATCTGGTGTAGACAGGGGATAAAATAGAAGGACAATGGAGCAATGTTCCGTCTGCTGTGTCAGTGGTCATTGGGTTAAGTTGCCCATGGTTTCACTGGCCCTACTGAGCTGGAACCTTTCTTGGCATACAGGGGCATGACACATTTCTAAATATGGATTCTTAAAAGTTTCACCCCAGCTGAAATAATGAGATTACACAGATTGTCCATTGGGAGGATGGATTCAATCTTATGTTGGCTCAGATTGTTGTTGCCGTCCTTTCACTTGTGTTCTGTAGTTTCTATAGAAACTGTCCATTTGAGTTTAGAAATGTATAAGACTAGTTCATTTGTGTTTGGGTCTGTTGGGACCAAACATGCTCCTGTCATCAGTTTCTTTGACCAGTCACATTAGCAAAACAGGGATTTATTCCCAATTAATTTAGCATTAACGTTCTCAATTGTCAGTTAAACCAACCAGAGTGCTGTGTGACTAAACTCTAAGACTATCCTCAGAGGGAAACACCAGTGCCAGTTCATAACCACTAAATTTAAATTGGTCTGGCAACAGTCGAAACAACAGGTTATGACTTCAGTGTTGCTGGTTTCAATCCTTTTAATTAGTGTCTATGAGCAAGTTGCAGAACTGCCAACTCTTCCAGTGGAGTTTCTTTTTTTTAAAAAGTAGAAGACTTGTGTGTAATGAGTTGAGAATCCCTGCATGAAAATGATTTAAATATAATGGAAGTTATGTTCCACCAATTAAAATGGAACAGTCGAATCCTGTCCATTGACAGAAAAGTTGCAGCCAGTTCGACACGCTACACTTTGACTTTCGCTTGCCCACAAGTGAATATTTCAGGGGCTGTGTCAGATAAACAGCTGCCTCTGTCTCGGCTGTATTGCTTGTGTTGCTCGTCAAAGTCCTAACATATTGATGTTGATTGTGCTGACAGTTTATTGAATAGATGTCAGAATTTCTCACTGTCTGTGTCTAGGATAACGATGGAAAACAACATGTGGATGAGTGCAGGTGGAAGAACAACCACACACACCCTCTCTTTCTGTCTGTTCCTCTTTATCTGTCTCTTTTGTTCTCCTTCGCTCTTGCTGCTCTCTCTCTCTGTGCCTCTTTCTCTGCCTCTTGAATTTGATTGAACATTGATCAATACATGCTGAGAAGTGACAAAGACAAATAAGGAGCACTGATTACAAACTCACACATGCACAAAATCATTCCATTTCAGGTCATGAATTGTGTATACACCAGTCGTTTTCAAAACTAGGGGGGCGGGCCCCATGGGGGGAGGCATAGAGCCACTACAGGAGGCTGTGGATGACTTGGGGAAAATATGGAGTTGAATGACTACAATTTATGATTGGAAATAAAAAACAAGAGTTTTCTGATGCTATCGTGCTGACCTGAATAATTTATTTTATTTCAATTGAATTTAACTTGGCTTTTTATTTGTTGCTCTATCTGTATTGTTAGTGATTGATAGGAATTCAATCCTTTTACATGAGGTGGCAGGAAATGAACTCTTTTTGGCTTCTGAAGGGGGAGAGGACAAAAAAAGTATGAACACCAATGGTATACGCAGTAAATCATATAAAAATTATTTGAATGCATGTATGTATGTATGTCTGTGTTTGTGTGTGTGTGTGTGTGTATGTGCATTTACATGTATACAGTGAGAACACCCCTGACATATTTGTAAATATTTGACTATATCCTTTCCTTTGACAACACTGAAGAAATGACACTTTGCTACAATATAAAGTAGTGTGTACAGCTTGTATAACAGTGTAAATTTGCTGTCCCCTCAAAATAACACATCACACAGCCATTAATGTCTAAACTGCTGGCAACAAAAGTGAGTACACCCCTAAGTGAAAATGTTCAAATTGGGCCCAAAGTGTCAATATTTTGTGTGGCCACCATTATTTTCCAGCACTGCCTTAACCCTCTTGGGCAATAGTTCACCAGAGCTTCACAGGTTGCCGCTGGAGTCCTCTTCCACTTCTCCATGACGACATCACAGAGCTGGTGGATGTCAGAGATCTTGCGTTCCTCCACCTTCCGACTGAGGACGCCCCACAGATGCTCAATAGGGTGTAGGTCTGGAGACATGCTTGGCCAGTCCATCACCTTTACCCTCAGCGTCTTTAGCGAGGCAGTGGTCGTCTTGGAGGTGTGTTTGGGGTCGTTATGTTGGAATACTGCCCTGCGACCCAGTCTCCGAAGCAAGTAGTAAGTGCAAGTGGATCAGTGTACTCATTCGCACTCAAATAATGAGTCCCTGGTGATCAGAGGTAGCCATGGAGTACAAAACTCAGCCTCAAGTACAAGTAATTTTCACAGCAGTGTGGGATTAGCCAACGCGATGCTGAAAAAATTAGGAGCCAGTCAGCCATTAGGACAGTTAGCCGTAGTTGAGACTGCATTAAGGAACTGTGCGGTATAAACAATGTCAAATAGCTTATGCTGCGCTGTTTGGCAGTGAGTGATCACCAGCAGTATGTGACAGTCTCACTTAATGATAGCGTTGCAATTATATTATTATCATTGACCTTAATTTAAGTAATCATTATCATTGTCATTATGGCATGGCACACACATGGCTTCACTTTGTGTTGAAAAGTGGTTGGGACATTTAAGGTCCCAGATTAGGAAACACTCATGTAGCCTACGAGACTTGACGATGCACAATATTGGGGTCACGAGAACAAGACAAGATGATATTTTATTTATATATTTTATTTATATTTTCCTCCCTCCCCCAGTAGATTTTGAGCATTAAACACATAATTTCCTGCATTATGGAGACATTTTCTGCACCAGTTTATGGTGGAAATGTCTTTATTTACATAGGGTGAAACAAGAAATTCAGGTGGCAGGTGACAGATCAGAATATAAAAATTTTAAAGAATATAATGCAGTATTATTCCTGTGCTGTCAGTTGACAGTTGTGACAGTTGGTGTGTTTGTGTTTGAGTTTATTTTGTCCCTTTTTGAGCGTGTGAGAAATGCTTGGTGGGTTTTGGTTTTGGTCTGTCTGTGTGTGGTTTCTGTCTCCCTCTTCCTCTCCCTCTCGCTCGTCCTTTCATTCCTCTCCTTCCGGGCGGAGTTGTGGGTTGTGCCACTGGAACACTGGGCGTTTCTCCCCAGCTGCAGGCAATCTGCTTTTGGCACACCTGTCTCCTTTGATCATAAGGATGGACTCTTATACCCTGCCACCTCCTCAATTCCGTGCTGGATTATTAAGTCGTGTCTGTAGGTGATACTACGACCTGCTTGTACCAGCCTCGTGTAACCTCGTGCCACTCTGTTTACAGAGAACGCCTAGTTGGAGATTCACCATCACAGATTCACTTCTCATTCAGCCACCCTGTTCCCTGCCTTGCCTGCCCGTGCTCTCACCTGCCACCCTCTCACCACACCGGAGGCACCTTTCCCCCAGCATCTAGCCCGTCACACCTAATCTTGTGTTCAATAAACTTTGTGAAAACCTTTGTAGTATCCAATATTTGTGCATTTGACTCATAACAGTTTAAAATAGCACTGTAGCAGCAGGACAGAGGGTCAGTGACCTTCTACGGGGAGAGCAGTGATTGGTGGTTGTGTAGGGACTGAACCCTTCTATAGAACTTGACCTCTAACCCCTTGTTTTGTTACCTCAGAATAGTACTGTACCCTTCTATGGGTTTGACCTTGCAGACTCAAACCTCTCTATGGTACCTAACAGATACCTAAACATATCCTATATAAGCTTTGTTTGATGTACAGAGAGACAGAGTGGCCATCGAGCTGGGTCACTCTCCAAGCTGCTGCCTGTCTTTTAGATGTCTTTTAGTGTTGTTTTAGTGTGTAACCTGAAGACGTTACCAGCCTCTCAATGTCTTTTTTTTCACCGCCTTTTCACTCTGTAAATCGTTATGTCTTAGTACTTTGGATGTGATCATCCTTACTAAGAATGACTTTATTGACTGTAATATTAACCTATTTTTAATCCTGTTGTGTTATGGGACCAACGAGTTCTTTACTGTATGAGATCTTTTGCTGCTTTGTTGATGGAAATACCTTAAAACAAATTCCAACAATCTGTTCCTAAGCCTTTGTTTAAAAATATTTGATGATTAAAATAAATACATCACTATTAAATTCTATTCTATTCCATTCTACATTCTTTACTGTCTTTCTACCCTTCATTCAACTCATCTCTTTCTAGACTGGGGATGGGGGGAAAAGGGAGCAAAAGGGAGCAAAGATGAATGAAGGTAGTAAGTGGATAGTGTTTCTCTGTCTTGGTTTAATGATTTATACGGGTGAGGACCTCATCCTGGTAAAGAAAAGCCCCGACCTCGTTTTAACAGTGTGCTCTGAGTCATGCAACAACCTGTTAAATAACAAGCACTGGTGACGCGGAAAGGTAGATAGAAAATACAGACAGAGAGAGAGAGAGATAGAGAGCAGTCTCACTTAAATAAAACATGCTGAGTCATGCATTGATCATCCAAATGAAGCTGGATGTGCTGTTTCATTCTACCACTAATAATAAGACACTTGGCCAATCCCATCACAAATCAGTCAGCATGTCTGATGCACGTTTGTCTGTTCCAGCTTTGGCCTCTTATGATTGCCACACTGGAGATGCCGTCCAGTAAGAATTGGGCTAATCTGACTAGCTAACAGACAACAACTCAAACACACTGCCCAACACAATATCTGCACAGGCTGTGTGGTGAAAGTAATAAAGCAGCAGCAGCTTCAGTCCTCCATCTGTGTCTACACCGGTTCCTTTCATTCACAGTAATAAGTGTAGGTCACCCGTGTTTTGGCAGCTCTCAGAGCCCAACACACAATCACTGTAGCAACACTTCATTTGAAGTGAAAAATATGCTTTAGTTTGCTGTTATGCATGATTACAGAATATATATGTTTCTGTCTAAATAAATATGAGCTGTTGCTGCCTTTACTGACTCGTGCTTTATGCGCCCCCAAAATGCAGAACCCAAGAGAATGTTTTGGGCAAAAGTCGGGTACCATCCGGCATCAGTGTTCTCT
Organism: Micropterus dolomieu; assembly: GCF_021292245.1. Classification (NCBI taxonomy): domain Eukaryota; kingdom Metazoa; phylum Chordata; class Actinopteri; order Centrarchiformes; family Centrarchidae; genus Micropterus; species Micropterus dolomieu. Next base: position 7,383,810 of record NC_060168.1, on the reverse strand, counting down.
TATTAGACAGAAAAGACTGGGGCAGTAAGCATGAAAGAAAGAGCAAAAAGGACAAGAGAACCACCTACAGAAAGTCAAACTCCATAAACAACGCAAAGGTAACATGATCAGAAAAAAATCACTATTTAGCACACAGACACCCATTTTTTTACATATTTGAATGTGTTAACATATTTGGATTTTAGGTTATCTAAAGTTGACGTGTTACGTCTGTGCATGGTTCCTTTATTTTTGTCTTCAAAGAGACTTGAGAGGTGGAGAGAGAGAGAGATAGAGGATTGAGAGAGAGAGAGAGGAAAGAGAGAGAGAGAATGAGAGAGAATGAGACTAAAGTAGTGAGAGATACTTGTAATTGTCTATAATTAATTGGCATCTCATTAATCACATTCTCATCTAACCCAATGTCTCACTCAATGGTCCCAGAGAATGGTCATGGGAAATGGAGGGTGGTGTACTGTATGTGTGTGTGTCACAAGCAAACTGCTTGTTGTAGCAGCGTTTAATGAAATGGGTGGTTATCGAGGCAAACGGGCTTCATTAAGTCCAATTTAATGACCTGTGTCACATTTCCTATCATCCTCACTGTCTCTCTGGGCTCTCTTTTCTTACTGGCTTTCTTCTTTCTGTCCCTTTCCTTTCACTAGCTGCAGAGGGCTTCAAGGGAAATCACAGCAAAAGTTAAACATTTTTCTGAAAGAAAAAAACCTCAACATGCTATAGAATCATCTTTTTGTTTTTTTACAGTGCTGCATTCCAAAGTTTGAAATTTGGGGACCTCAGTGGCGAGAAACGTTTTCATGTCAGTGGGCTTATGCTTCTTTGTGTTGATTTATAACTGACTACTTGTCAGCGTTTTAGTGCTAGAGCTAGTACAGGTGAACCTTTCTATAAACTCCATTAGGTGTGTCAAGGCCATGTGGCCATTACAATATAAAGGGTTTATTCCTTCTACAGTGTAAATGTGCTCACCACATTTGATGGCAATATATGTTTTATATTATGAGATACTGTCTGTTGTGTGCAAAGTTGACATTGTGGTGTCAAGTTAGTGCTTGAGTATCCAGAATCCTTAGGGAAATATCTATATTATAAATTTACAATACATTTCTCTGCTGGTTTCTGTCCATTACATTATTGCCATGGAATAAGTAACTCTCACTCTTCATCATTCAGTCTATCCAAAGTGTTGGACAGACTGAATGATGTGTACTTCTGATTCTTGGCTTTTTTCATTTGATGTAATTTATTTTTTGGAAACAACCAAGTGAGAAGACTGGGAACCACTTGATGCACTCAATGCATACTATGCTGGAGCAGGTTCAAGCCCACCATGACCCTCCACAGGAAATATTTTTAAAGCTTGAATAATCAATATTTTTACATTAACAATGAATCAAATGAATATGTGTGTGTGAAAGGGGTCTCTCAAAGTGATGCGCCCACAGATAATTATCATCTGACTCTACAGCTGATGATCACCAACTAGTTGCTGCTGATTTAGCAGCTAAAGACCTAGATATTTCCCCCAGTTGGACACAAACACGAGACAAATGCTAGTGTTGCTCCATACCTGTACATATGTATACATATGTGTTTCACTGTATCAACTTAAAATGCGTCATTGTTGTGTTTCCGCTGGATAGTGGCAACAAGAAATGTGTGTACTGATACCTAGTATACATTACAGCTTCCATATAGTAACAGTAACCTGCCACCCTGTTCTCACTCTGACATGAAATGAAAGTAGCACAAATTTCTTCTTAGTCGCTGTTTAGATTGGTGGTTGTAAAAAGTTGAATCAGTGTCCACACATTTTTGTTTCTTTTCAAACAAACACACTCACGCTTTAACAAATCAACTTGTTGCAGGAATGTCGTATATTCAAGTAGGTTTGTAGGGCATTCATTTATTTGAATTCACCTGAAGCAGCATTAGCAACATGTGAAATTATCCTATTTCAAACACAGAAAAAAATAAAACTATTGCCAGGGACCCAGGTGAAATAAAGCACAGGTGAAATATATTACTGAATCACACACAGAGGGATGCGGCGGATGGATTGGTAGGGAAAGGAATGACATTAAAATTCAAAGCAAAACCAGAGAGAAGTGAAGTCACTGTAGGTCAGACTGTCCGGCCAAATCAGGCTTGACGCACACAAAGACATACAGTGAAGATACACTGAGAAAACTCATGCAACACGCACACACAGAGTGAGGAAGTGCCAGAGAACACATGATGAATTTGTCTGGCTGAAGTGGAAATAACCTTCTCAGAAAGATTTGCCTGTCCTCTCTCGCTTGTTACAAAGATACAAATGGCTCTCAGTCAGATTATGTGCCACAGAAAAGATATTCAGGTCACTGAAAGGTTACAGCGACATGCTTTATAATAACTTTTGTTTCAGTTTTGTGGCTCTTCCCTCCCTTCGGTTTTTACAGTCCCCTCCAAAAGTATTGGAACGGTAAGGCAAATTCCTTTGTTTTTGTTGGTCACTGAAGACATTTGGGTTTAAGATCAAAAGATGAGTATGAGACAAGAGTTCAGAATTTCAGCTCTCATTTCCTGGTATTCACATCTAGATGTGTTAAACAACTTAGGACATATAACCATTTGTATTAGACCACAGCATTCCTAGGTGAGCAAAAGTTATGGAACAAATAATCTTAAAGTAAATTAAAGCTGCAAGCAGCGTTGGGCGGGCCCTCGCACTTGTAAGCGCGTCCGCGCGTGAGCCGGCCGAGTCGCATATTCTGGAGCTCTGCCGGTGCGGCTGTGAATTTCCTACGCGGTTCCGACGCCGCATGAATGTGCTATATGTCACTTCCTGTGTCCCCTATGTGGAGCTACATAGCACTTGCCGCTATGAATATAAATCGGTATTGACGTGTAGATGTCTGCGGGGTGGGAGAGTTATCAAGCACGTAAAGTTTGTTTCAGATGTGAACATGTACACTGAACAATAATGTACCCAAACAATAAAATAAATTCCTTTTATATTTCCCTGCCTTGTTGTTTATGTGTACATACAGAGGAAGAATGTGAGAACAGCACACATTTCATCGTTACTGTGTGTTAGAGCATGGGAGAACAGTGGATACTTTTAATACAGCCCACACCCCTAATACTGTGTAACTATAACAAGTAGAGAACAGAAGAAAAAGATGTTCTTTCTTTACAACTGTCTGCATAG
>NC_060168.1:7335296-7380517 GCF_021292245.1 Micropterus dolomieu | reverse complement strand
TTTGTCCAATGGCTCTGGTCGATTTTCCTTCTTTTCTCAGCTTGACAGTGGCTTGCTTTTCTCCCATAGACAGCTCTCTGGTCTTCATGTTGGTTTATGAACCAAGCATGAAAACTTAGACTAGTCATGCAGAACTATTTAATGTTTGGACAATCAACCTAAAAGGCAACACCTGGGCAACAAGAAACATCTGTCAGTCACATGTTCCAGTACTTTTGCTCACTTCAAACAAACGGTGGTATGTCCTGAGTTGTTTCACACATCTAGATGTGAATACCAGGAAATGAGAGCTGAAATTCTGAACTCTTGTCTCATACTCAACTTTTCATCTTAAACCCAAATGTCTTCAGTAAACAAAAGAAAAAAGGAATTTGCCTTACCGTTTCAATACTTTTGGAGGGGACTGTATCTTTCATTCCCTGTTGCGCTCCACTTACACTACTTTTTTTCCCTCCTTAACTTCCCCATCGCACGATGTCCGACACCGCTGAGTCACAGAGTTCTACTTCAATGCTCTTGAGCAAAGCGCTTAACCTTTAATTGCTCGACTGCAGCTGATCATGGAATAACAACAGAGAACTGTGGTGATGCAAACTGGTGTTTAAAATGAACCAGCACACTCAGCAAACCTTCTGAGGAAGAATTCAAGGAAATAAAACCCTTCAATTATCTGATAATTGAATTATTATCTGCTCAGTGGCTTCTAATTATTGGGATAAAAATAAACGAGTTTGTACGAGTAGATGTTATTAGGAGGGGGAGAGTGACAGGTGTGTGTGCTAGTGTGTGTGTGGCAGCAGAAAAAGCACTGAATCATTAGACATGACACGGTTACAAATACACTCACATGCTCACACACACACACACACACACATACGCTGCCCATATGGACTACACTGTTGCCTGTTGATTGGGGCCATTAATCAGTGTCTTTGTACATTAGTGTGTATCAGACAGTCACACACATGTATCCAGCCTGCATTTACACAAGAACACATCTACACAGAAAATATAAAGAAAATTCCAAAGTATTAATGTGCGTTTCCATCCACTACTGCAACACAAAGATCTAAGGTTTTCATCTGCTGCTATTTTTCATCATTCAGTGGACATATTTTGTGTATGTCATGATTTATTTGCTATGTCTGTTTCCATTGCTCTATGTCATTTTTTGCTTTCATCATTCCCCCACTTTTCCATTTCAGCCAAGCGTGAAAATGCTTTTAGCAATACTTTTTTAAATATTCTGCGTTTCCACTCAGTTTTTATAATACATAAATTGAAAATTTGCATTAAAAACAGGTGGATGCAAGCTTTTTAACTTTAACTTTGGTAGTACTTATTTAATTTTGAAGGTTTTGAATGTATCCAAAAGAGGTTATGTTTTAGGAGCAAAGAGTTCATGTGGTCAACTCTGTGTAAATTACCGGAAACACCCAAAATTTTTAATTGGCTTAGAGATAAGGCAGCGAGACAGATTGTTTGTGAAGACACAGATACATATGCACACAAAGAGCAAGAGAGACAAGATATCCACAGCTCGGTATAGTTGTGAGGAGAGGTGGAAAGGTGAGACTCAAGGAAGAGTTGAAGAAAAAAGGATAGAAAAGAGAAGAGTTGTGGTGAAGGAAGCAAAAAAAAGGACCGGGAGAAAAGAGATAGACAGGGCTTGAGAGGAAAGAAGAAGAGGAAAAAAAGGAGAGACAAGATAGAGGAAACATTAGCAAAGGCCAGAGAAAAGAAGAATGGACAAAACAAAAAAGTATCAAAATGGAGGGGAAATGATGGCCATTTGAATCACAATGAGGAGCATTAAACTACATGACAAGAACCCATTAAAACCTGCTCTAGTTTAGTAGTAATAGGTCTTTACAGAACAAATCAAGGGGAAAAAAACTCTTGTTAAGAAGGATTCTCTCTGGGTCGTGTATAATGGATTTCAGAAAAAAAGGACTTTGAATCACTGTTTGGAAGAATGTTATGGATTCAATAATAGTGCATTTGGTTTATGATTATACTTAATGGTTCTGGATAGTTGGATACTTGCTAAGTGGTAATAAGAAGCAATGTCTGAACTGGGCCTGATACAGAGTGCCTGTGCATTTCAGTATAACCCACCTGTGTACTGTTAATTATCGCTACATACCATCACATACTAATGAGCATCCACAGTCTTCCCTTTTCTGCCCAAACAGCCCCTCAGAGGAGGCAGAAGATGGCCTTTTCCAAAGACTTTTCATAGCAGGAAAAGCTCAGGTGGAACTAATAACATTAATGTCCGCTCTGTTTTTGTTGTTTTTTGTTTTTTTAGGTGTCCCAGTAAGCAATGATAGTGATCCGGCCCTGGAACTGGAACACCTGAATGGAACGCAGTGATTATTAATGTTATTAAGTACACATGTGCTGTTCCTGCTGTGATGTGTCAAAATACCTGCAGTAGAAAAGACCTGCTGCTGCTCGCTCACTGTCTGAGGTCAGTTCAGATGGACGGTTGCTGGAATTTTTTTTTTCTTTTCTGTAATTTAATTCATAAAGTGAAATATTTTAGGCTTTTGTTGTTTTCATCTTGATGATTACGGCTTACAGCTCATGGAAATCAAAAATCCATATATATCTCAACATATCAGAACATTAGTATAAAGAATGTCTAATACAGAGGTCTTGACATGAGAAGAGCTTTTAATCTCTCAGTCTGGTGCAGTACACACAACCACAATAATAGGGAAGACTTCTGACTTGACAGTTGTCCAGAAGACACTCATTGAGTCCCTTCACAAGGAGGGTAAGCCACAGAAAGTGATTGCTGAAAGGGCTGGCTGTTCACAGAGTCCTGGATCAAAGCAAATTCATGGAAAGGTGCCTGAAAGGTTCATGTATGGTAGGAAAAGGTGCACAAGCAACAGGGATGATCGCAGCCTTGAGAGGATTGTCAAGCTAAGCCAATTCAAGCTTCGAACTTGGGGAGCTTCACAAGGAGTGGACTGAGGCCGGGGTCAGTGCATCAAGACCCACCAGGCACAGACGTGTCCAGGAAATGAGCTACAGGTGTGACACTGTTAGTGTAAAGCCACTCCTGAACCAGTGGCAACATCAGAAGCGTCTTACCTGGGCTAAGGAGAGAAAGAATTGGACGGTTGCTCAGTGGTCCAAAGTCCTCTCTTCAGATGAAAGTAAATTCTGCATTAGATTTGGAAATCCAGGTCCCAGAGTCTGGAGGAAGAGTGGAGAGGCACACAACCAAGTTGCTTGAAGTCCAGTGTGAAGTTTCCACAGTCTGTAATGATTTCCAGAGTTAATGCAGCCGTCTACCAGGAGATCTTAGAATACTTCATGCTTCCATCTGCTGACAAGCTTTATGGAGATGCTGATTTCCTTTTCCAGCAGGACCGAGCACCTGCCAGCAGGGCCAAAACCACTAGTAACTGGTTTGCTGACCATGGTATACCTGGGATTGTCAAGATGAAAATGGGAAACACCAGACCAACAATACAGACGAGCTGAAGGCCTCTATCAAGCAACGACTCAGCAGAGCCACAGGCTCATTACTTCCATCCCATGCTACCGTGATGCAGTAATTCCTGCAAAAGGAGCCCCGACCAAGTACTGAGTGCCTTTTCAGAACTTTTAAACTTTTCAGAAGATTGACATTTCTGTATTAGACATTCTTTATTCTAAAATATATTTTGAGATATGGATTTTTGATTTCCATGAGCTGTAAGCCATAATCATTAAGATTAAAACAACTAAAGCCTAAAATATTTCACTTTATGTGTAATAATTTTAAAATATATCTTAAATTTCAGGAAACAATTTACTTTTTCACAATATTAAAAATTTCTGAGATGCCATTGTAAGTCAATGATTGTTGAGTTAACAACTCTTGAGATTTTGAAGACTGACTGTCATCATCCTAAAGTCTGAACATATTTTAAAGGAGCAGTTTGGGAAATATGGTAATTCTGGGGTTTTTCTGAGAGTGAGATGGAAAGGTCAATTTCAATTAGAACTGGACTCAGCACATGGTAGCTTAGTATAAAGAAGAAAAAAAAAACATTTCTCTGTAAATGTCCCAGTAAGCCACGACAGTGCTCATTTTAATATCTACACCTGTGCCTTTCTACTGTGACATGTAGAAATGTCTCTATGTAATTATAATAGAATTAAAATAAATACAATTATCTAAATTGTTCAGTCTGGTCTTTCTGTTTGTGTCTCAATACACAAATACACCTGGGTTTGACGCATCCACCCACCTCCTTGCGCAGACTATCTCGCTATTTGTAATCAATCAGTATGTCACCCAACTTCTTTCTTTGCTACTGTTGTACGGTACACAAGTTGCAGCCACAACAAGAGTTACTATGTGACAACCTGCTAAAAAAAAAATTACTTATTTTCTTAATACTACTTTTTTCTCACTATGGAAAGTGCCAAGCTAACAGTTTCTCCCAGCTTTCAGTTTTTATGCTAAGCAAGACATAACAGTTTCTCCAGCTCTGTATTTAACACATGGACATAAGTGGTATCCATCTTCTTAAGGGATGATAATGCCCTGTGGTACCTTCATTTTGTGATTAAAGGCTGGTTGAACACTCAACAGTTACTTGAAGATAATTTACCAAACTTTTTTAATGTATGGTAGATAGTGTGAGTGAGTTCTCTGCTTGGTAAACTAATTTTGTTCTCTGCATATTGGTTTTCTCTGAGACAGAGGAAACAGATTATTAAATGTCCTGTTCTCTGCAGGCCACAGATAATAATGCTATGGATAGAGTTTGTAAAAGTCTACCCAGAGTAAACAAAGTTTGTTTTTAATGCTCCAGTGTTACTAAACTGGCATAATCCAATTTGCATAATTGCTCCACTTTTTTTTCCTCCTCAACTTGTTTTTCATGTTTTTCCTTCTTGTTTTGTCCTTTTTGTTGTTTTTCTATGCTTGCCTCTCAGTCAGAGGTAGCGATGTGTGAGAGACAGAAGGGTCTGGATCTTAAGGTTGCTTAATGCAATTAACTTGACCACTGGGTTTTCAGTGTGTGTGTGTGTGTGTGTGTGAGAGAGAGAGAGAGAGAGAGAGGCAGCCAGACACAAGAAAAGAAAGTTACCATCAATGGTCTTTTGAGTCTTATTCTGAGCAAGTGTGTGCATGCGTGTAGGTGAAAAAACATGTGTTTGTGTCCTTCAACATCAATGAACAAATTAAACTATGTGTGTGTGTGCGTACATAATGAACCTCTTGACTCCCTTATTTTCCAGACCAGTGGCTGAATCATGTCGAATCATGTTTCAAGTGGAAAAAAAACAAGGGGTATCAAGTCACTTCGACCAACCACACACAAACACACCCGACACAAAATTAAGTATAAAATTCAGTATCTCTGAAATATAAAAATAAAGTAAAAGGCAGCTATGCCTCCTGGGCCATGTCTGTATTCGCAGACTAGACTACAGGTAGGACCATCACTCCTTTTACAGCTGAAACTATGTTGACCAACAATATCATCCTAAAGTGCTTGGCATCTCAGTCTCTTCAGGACAAACAGAGGCAAGGCAAGGCAAGTTTATTTGTATAGCACATTTCACCAACAAGGTAATTCAAAGTGCTTTACATAAAACATAAAAGCAACAGGGAAATATAAAAAAGTTTAAAAGCAACATAGGGAAATTGAAAAAATACACATTAAAATATAATAAAAGTTACAGTGCAGTGTACAATCAAGGTTAGAAGAGGAATGGAATGGAATGGAAAATAAAAACAGGCTGAGGGGTTGAACAAATAATTGAGTTACAATTATTTTGAAAAGAGAATAAACAGAGAAGTACACTTAATCTACTCTCTCTAGCTAGTCTGTACTCGGGTCCATAGCAATCTTTGGGTCCACTGAAACTCCAAATACCCTTGGACACTACAGAGAAACCAGGACATGTCTGTCCGCAGGCCACTTTGATCCAGTTATACTCTGGACCCACCTGCACGTTTACAGGTGGACAGAGGGTCCTGCAAATCACTTGGGCGCGAGATTTAAGACCACTTCCTTCATTCTGTTCAATCTCACTCTCATTATCTATTCACTCAATTACCTACTCATTTCTCACCGTGTGTAGTGGGACAATAGTGTGGATTTGTGCATTTATATTAAATAAATTTGAACTACTCAAAATTATTCCCCTCTCCCTGAGAGCAGGGGGGTTAAAGATCAACTTTCAACAGACTGCTGAAGAGACCCCAACAGAATGGGGGTGGAGGTCACTTTCTCTAAGTGCTATTCCTGAGCAGTTGATCGTAAAACTGGCACTTTTGATTCCGACAGCCTGATAACGCGGTGCCTGACTGTTAAACTGACAAAAGGGACATTAACCAGCGATTAGCATTTCCCTGAACAGCCTATCGGAACTCTCCTTGGAGGGGGGCAGGAAATCCTAAACTGCCCCCCCACACATGTAACCGTGGCAACTGTCCATACTCTGTATTTCATTACCCCATCAAAGGGATACCCCCTTTACACCTAAGTGTGACATAACCCAGGACAGCCGAACTTTAAATAAACAAAGACTGCAGTCTCCAAAGACTCAAAGCATTAACTGTTTAATTAAATAATCTTTTAGTTACTTGATTACGTTTGCCTCTATTTGAGCAGTTATGTTACCATGTTGTTGCTATCTGTTGTTGATATTATTGCTGAAAAGAATCTAAATAAGTTACTTTTGCTGTGTTTTTATTTTCAGCAAGATTAAGGACACTCCTTCATCTTATGTGTAACCAATGCTTGTTCACAATACTTTCTCACACAATTCCTTTAGAAATGATGATAAAGAAATGTCATACTATACTCTATTAATTGCCGGCTTGAATTTAAGGCTAAATAACTAAATTCCCCAGTTCCTAAAGAAAGATTGTTTGGATTAATCTAAGCTTTCCTCATGTAACCTGAGCTCCCCCAAGTGGACGAATTAAGTATTACATACCATCATCGGAAATGCCGTTAATGTATAAATGTCACTCATTCATCACGTCCAATAATTGTTACCAAATGCTTAACTTAGAACGGTACAACTGTTTGACCAGTGAGGTTTAATTGTGGAAAATATTTGATTATTATACGTGCAAATAGATTTTCTTTTCTTTTATTGACATTAAAAGTTTAGAAAGGCAGTCCCTTGGGAAACCGGAAACTCCCCTGGGGAAACCATGCCCCAGACCACAAAAGAGCGACACACGATGTCGCCCGCTCTCTTCTCTGCTCTTCTCTTCTCCTCGTGCTCTGGTCTTCCGCTCTGCTCTCTGGACGCTTCGGCACGCGTCCGGGGTGCCTCTCCAGGCAATGCCCTAAGAATTCGACCAGCGCAATGAAGCCTTTGTTCGCTTGAAGCTACACTTTCGTTTGTTTTGTTAAAGTTATCAGTCCGTTACACTGGTCTAATTCAGGAACGACCAAGTTCCGTTTTTAGCTTTTTTTCGTCGAGCCAACTTCACCGAGGTCAGACCAAGCCACGTGGTCTCGCCAGTGGCAACGAAGGACACTTGAAAACAGTCAAATTGCCAGACGGAGAACGGCCAACCCTTGAGGTTTTTTCTTCAATCAGACACGGAGAACCCCGGAGAATCCCTAGCAAAAAGTCAGGATCGGGCAGCTAGTGTGGGACCCGTGCAACAGGCCAAAGCAGGCCATCGACAAGTAGTAAGACCAAAAAAAGCATTCTGTGGTCAATGATGTCCCATGATGTTAATATTGTCTTTTTAACTCCTAAACTCATAGCTTACTTTAATTAGTCTCCTCTGCCGTATGAGTCAAATGCTTCCCACAATCGAACCTCCATTCTCATTTAGTCATTGTTTATTGCCCTGATGTATTTAACTACCCTTTTATATCGCTTTAGTTAGTTAATAAATTCACTGTAATCAAGTAATTGTGTGTGTTGACTATTGCACGTCCCTGCCAAGAGAACTGAACCTTTAGATATGAGACTGACTGATTGATTTAAGATAATTGAGCGATTATTAACTAACTGATCACTAGTCAATAATTGTATAGTTATTAAAAGCTACCTAGAGGTCCGGAGACTCTAGGATAATAACAACTCCGGTGGTGCCCTGAAACGAGAGATTTTTGATATTTTATGAATATTAAAATTCATAATTGGGTATTAATTCTCATAAATATATTAAAATTCATAGCTAAGTTTTAGACATGCTACACCGTGTAAATATTTAATTAAAAGCAATGGTAAAAAGCTAAAAACAAAGAAAAAGAAAAAGTTACAGTGCAGCGTAAGCTATCAATCTACTAGTGAAAGGCAGCGGTAAAAAGAAAAATCTTAAATATTTAATTAAAAGCTATGGTAAAAAGAAAAGTCTTCAGTCTTAATTTAAAAGACGTGACAGTTTCAGCAGACCTGCAGACAAGCAGACTTACCAGAGACCACCTTCACCTTGGCTGGTGCAATGGCATCAATAACATTTGTAATTTTAGAACTGAAATTATCTACAAGCTCATTGACTGAGACCCGTGAGAGGGCGGGTGTCGAGGAGAAAGCCTAAATTTTTCACTAGTGTTTTCAGTGATATGCCGTTTTGTGATCACCTCTGTTTGTACATTTGTGTGCACGCAGATAGCACTCTCAAAGAAAACACAGGAATGATCAGAGAGAGCAGCATCAGTCACCACAACCTTGGAAATGTCCAGACCCTTGATGATGACTAAGTCCAAAGTGTGCCCCTTATTGTGCGTGGGCTCCGTCACATGTTGGGTCAGTCCATAATTATCAAGAACACAACACAGTTCTTTAGTCCCTCTGTCCTGGGGGTTGTCAACATGGATGTCACCAATCATCAACCAATCAACCAAAAAATCACCAACAACAACCATGCAGTCAAAGTCAATACAGATTATAGACAGCAGTTCACCAAAGTCATCAAAAAGGTTTGCACAGTATTTAGGGGGCCTGTAGATATTTAGAAAAATAGCTCGAGAAGAGGAATTCAGCTGAAGAGCCACATATTCAAAAGACGCAAAATTCCCATAAGACATCTTTTTGCATTGGAGGGAGTCATTAAACAAAATGGCAACTCCACCTCCTCTCTTATGCACTCTAGCTTCACTCATGAAACTGAAGTTGGGAGGGGTAGACTCGATAAGGACAGCTGCACTGTTATCTTGGTCCAACCAAGTTTCAGTTAAAAACATGAAATTAAGACTGTGAGTTATTATAAAATCATTGATTAAAAATGTTTTTCCTGCCAAAGACCTAATGTTTAACGAAGCTAATTTTAGTGTGTTAAAAACATTATCTGGCCCACTTTGCTTGACAGGCTACGGCTGACAAGGAATTAATACTAAATTTGCAGGATATGTTGAGTGCTTCCTGTTTTTTAACACATTCACCATTCTTTTTCTGTTACCTATCAAGACAGGGATGGAGAAGACTACCAGCACACTGGGCCCCGGCTTGTCCTGGGAAGAGTCATGAGTGCTATTTTCCTTGTAGCCTGGACCCAGCACATATCAGTCAGAGCTTACTGGGCTTTTTCGCCATTGCGGAGCAGGGAGGTGGGTTGTGCGCTGTATTTGTGACACGTGTCAAACCTGGAGGACTTAGAACCAGTGGTGGAGGTGGACGGTGAGGGGGGTTTAGGGTGGAGAAAATGGGAGTGGAGCAAGGGAAGGTGCGGGGAGTAAATTTGGTCCCAGCTCTAACCAGGTCTTCCATGTGATCAGTGAAGTCCAACAGGGGGGAGAGGGGAGAAAGGGTGTCTGGAGATAAGGGTGACCTAGATGGGAATTGGGGGGGTAGAGATGTTGAATCCTCACTGTTGGTTTTCAGTGAGGGAGGTGGAGGCTCTTCCTCTTGGCTCAGTTGTCTCCCGTGAGCAGAGCTCTCTTCCGGCGGGGGCTGAGGTGGCTCTCCTTCAAGGTTTCTGGCGTTTTGTGTAATGTCTGTGTCTGTGTTTAGATTCCTCTTGTCTCTTGTCCTTGGCAGAGGGAACAGATGAGTGACGCAGAAAGTAAAACAGGTTGGAGCTGAACAATTTTACTCCTGACTTTTTAAGACGAAATCCATCTGCCTTAAAAAGATGTCTGCAGTCCCACAGAAATTAAAAGTTTTTGTTGAAATACACTGAATGGACAGCACATGCCGTTGAGAGCCACGTGTTCAATGCCATCAATCTGCTGAATCTCTCAGCTCCTCTTTGGATTGGCGGTATAGGGCCACTGATAAACACCTCAGCATTCAAAGAGTTGACTGTGTTCAACAGATTATTAAAGTCCTCTTTCAACACTTCAGACTGTTGCTTCACAACATCATTGGTCCCGATGTGCAGTATGATGTTTTTCACAGTAGGATGTTCAGCCATGATATGCAGGATTCTTTCTGCCAAGTCAGACACCGTATCCTTCAGAAAGCAGAGTATTTTGGTGTTCTTACTGCACATGCTTCTTAAATCGTTTACAGCAGAGTCACCCACAATCAGAGTTTGAGGCCCAGTCGTTAGCTTTCCCTGCAGCCTTTTACTTTCTGATTTACTCTCAGTCCTTACCCTTCTGTGTGAGGATGGGATGTTAGCCAGGTCATCAGACGGAGATCCAGGGTCCTGCAATAGTGGTGAAAATCTGTTCTGCTGTTGCACACTCGGTTGTTGGGGAGGTTTGTTGCTAATTCTCCCTTTCGCAGCTGTCCACGGCTGTGTCCTACCAAGAGCAGGGGTTGAAGAGGCGCTCTGCCTGGATGATAATGCAGGCCAGCCAGTCACATCACAAATCTCAGGGCACTGGGTTCTGCCTGTTACTCATCCTCTCATTTCCCAAGGAAATGATTTACTCTTAGGCTTTGCACCAACAGCGTTCCAGGGAGGACTCCCACTTTTAGATTTATTACCCAGTACACAGGCCTCCTGCTTCTTGGTAGTCTTGTTGTTGCTAATTAGCTGTGTGTTAGCATGCTCTTGTCCACTGTTTTGGGTCCACGGTAAAGTGGTGTCATTCCCACATAGTCCATTCACTTCCACATTCACTTCTAACCTGTGGATCTTGGTTTCCAGCACAGTAATTTTCTGTAGAAGTTTGTAGAAGTCGTCCGTGGAGAAGCGGGGCATCTTGTTGCTAATTAGCATTAGCTATAGCTACAGTCACTGCAGTACAGGCTAGTGCTATTGATAGGCCGCACTCGTGTAGCACTAAGATCATAAAAGTTTTTAAAGTATGACAAGAGCCTACTTTATCTGACAGTGCAGTGATTTAAAAGTATCCAAGAGCTGCTGATTTCTAGCAGGGGAAAAAAAGAGAGTTTAAGCAAAAGAATGCAAGCAGAGGCAAGAGCAAGCAGCAAAACATCTGCACTGTAAGAAAGCAGGAAGTAGGGCATAGCACACTCATGCAGTGTTGTGTTTGTCCCTGTTTCTTCAAAGTTAAACCTCATCCAAAAATACGCAAACACACCAAAAAGTAAAATTCTATAGGCTACATGCAGTTTAGATAATTCATTCATCTATTTGGAGTGAAGTTTGAAAAAAAAATACCTTATGCTTAAAGTCATGCCCATCTGAAACATGTTGTAACCAGAGATTCAGATGGCAACGCCAATATGTCTGTCAATGGTCCACTACATTGGTCAAGACCGAGATATCTCAACAACTATGAAATGGATTGGCATGAAATTTAAAGACAGTCATGGTTCCCAGGGGATGACTCTTACTGATTCTAGTGATTCCCTAACCTTTCCTATACTACCATGAGGTTGACAATTTTGGTGTATTGTGAAATGTCATGACAACTACTTGATGGATCGTGATGGAATTTAGTACAGATCTTGTTGGTAAGCACGAAATAACAATTCTGGTGCTCCCCTGACTTTTCCTCTAGCACCAGCATGAGGCTGATCTTTGTGGTTCAAAGTGAAATGGATCGACAACTGTTGGATGGATTATTCAATTTGGTCTTTGTGAACTTTGGCAATTCCTTGACTTATCACATAGTGCCACCATCTGGTCAAAATTTAAATCAGGTCAATATTTTGGTATATCTACGTACGTGACATATTGGTTTACTAGACACTGGATGTTACGGCATCAGAGAGCCGCTAGCACGGCTGCCGACTCTTACAGTATTCTTTTTAGTGTATTTCAGAATTTGCATTGCCAGAATGGCCTCTGGTTTTAGTGAACTGCTGTAGAAATTAGCTAATATGAATTCTGATTCTTTAAAATTACGACTTTATTCCTGTGTAATATCCCTGTATCCAGAGCACTAGAGGACACATACATGGTGTTGCTTTACATAAAAATGCATCAATTATGCAACATAGTACTTGCTACTTAAAAGTGACAAATCAACCCCAGCAGACAAAAATAAAACTATAAAAAGCAAGGGAAAGTCTTAATTATAACTTACACTAGGTTTTGTGACTTGTCAACATTAGCGACACGTAAGTCATTGTCTATGCTGGATTTGTGGCATTATGTGTGAATACAATGGAGCGGATCATATACTATAAGGGTTAAATAATGTCATTTTATCCAGTATCTTTTTGGGGGGGATGTTTCAAAGAGAAGTCGGAAAACAATTTATTAAATTAAATCTCTTCCATAAACCATGTTACAAAGGCTGAAACACATTTAAGAAAACACCACCCTGTTTCTTTATTTCACCACCCTCTTTGATCATTTAGAATGACTTTACCTGTGTATAAATAGATAGGCCGAATTAAATTAAAACTAAAGCATGGCGACGTGTGATAAGGGAGAATACAACCCAAATTTCACAGCCATGATTTATAAATTCAGGGACATTGTGAGTTGAAACTTGGCTCACTATCTGTGCTGTCTGTAATCTTTCTTCTCAGTCTAGCATTGTTTGTCTTTTTCCACTGTATTATCCTATAAAAAAATCCACAAAATCCTAAAAACAGTACTGACAAATGCCTCATTGCAGCCTGTTTGGATGTTTTGAATTTTAACAGCAAACTGCCTTTATCCGTCCAAATAACACAATGTTTTTCACTCTTGGTAGCACAAATTTGCATCATTACAGTTGTATTGCTGAGGTTATTTTGAGGACATTGTCAAAAACACATTCCCATGATTGTGTTAATGCTGTTTCCACAGGGATTTTTCGGGTATAATAATTATTTTATAATCCAAAAAATCCATATTATACACTATGTGTCAAAACACCATGGCTGTTCTGTATGCATGTGGTGAAAAAAAATCTTTTTCGATATTGAGGTTAGGTTGTGGGTTGTAACTTTAGCGGATCAAGCAAATGTAAGGAATGTCAGTGGCCAGAACAGCAGTTGAGTTTCCATACATCGTCAGCCTATATCAGGCTCTGAGAGATAATAACTGCTACAAATGTTGTGTCCCGTCTGGAATACATGTCTACACAGATATTTAATTAGTGTAAAGTAAAACATGAGCTAACCAAACATTCTTACATGGGTGCAGATCTATTCTCTGAGACATAACTAAAATGATGTTTTTATTCCTAGAACTGTGTATGAATGTAATGTGTAACAATACTGCATATAACTGCAAACTTGTGACCAGGATCCTAAAATATTAAAGTGATAATTTAGAAGAAAGAATGAGTGTGGTGGCTGACATCTACAATAACTTTTAACTTATTTGGTATTACACTGCTTTACCTGCATACCACTGAAATTGATCAGGTTATACAGCATTTGAGAAAAAACATTTTAAAACAAACTTTAACCTTCCCTGCAACTTAGGTGTGAATTTTCACAAACAAACTCTGTTTCTTCTCATTCAGATAGTTTTACATCATCACAACCTGTGATTCCAATACTTTTCTGAAGAGTTTCTAAAACAAGAATCTATAAAGGTCTTTAAAAAGTATTTTCCTATGACTAAATTGAAGAATTGAATGAACAACTTCAACAAGGGTTGTCAAGGGTTTTGAGATGTATTTAAAAAATTCTTCATTTTGCAGTAATACAGCAGCAAAAGTTTCTTTTTTTGAGGAAAGTGAATTGATTTGAGTTGAGAGAAAATGTTAAGTACCAACATTTCAACATTTGTTCATCTGCATCAGTAGCCACGTTTCCATCTAATTGACCCTTCGCTAAGCCACGCCCCCCTTAGTTACTGTCGCTAAGTTCGACAAACTGTCGGACCTGTCAGACTTTTATTACAGCGATGCTACTGTCTATAACTGCACTCCCTGAAGAAATATTGTCTAATTTGTGGAAAAAGCGATCTCAGAAAGAAGCAGACAGTTTCGCCGTTGCATTGTGCATTTGAAGGTTTTTATTCAGGCTGTCAAACTGACGTGAGACAGAAGCTAAAGCCTAACAGTTAACTTACCGATCACAGAGTAAAAGTGAACCAACGTGTTATTATTGACTATTGAGAAAGAGGACAACGATATTAAGGATCAACAATGTTCCTGTACAGCTGGGTAGGTCTCTGTTCACTATTACAATCATTAAATAGCAGAAAAGTAGGGCTTTATTACGTTACATTCAGTAGAAAGTTAGCTAGCGTTAGCTAACTAACATTACATTAGGAGCAATCCACAGCCTACATTTTTCTTGATTTGTTTTACGTTTTGGAAAGAGAATAAATCGTACTTCTCCTTTCAACCTCTCTGGGTAGCTACTGTAATTATTACAAGTGCCCCAGGAGCAGTGTTTGACCATATCTTGGAAAAATACAGCAAAGAAAAAGCTTGAAAACGACGCCTTTTGCATTAGAGTCAATGGAGCGCAGCCATGGAAGTGTCGGACCTCAGTTAGAGCGAGACCTATCCTGCGTTGTGATTGGCCAGGAACAAAATTAGTTTCAACTGGTTATGTTGCTACCAGCCATGCTTCCATGCATTATGGGAAAAAGCAAAAAAGCGGAAACAGCTGATCGGGCATGTGAGGTAAATGTTCGCTTGATCAGAACTTATTTGACAAAGGTGTTTTCATCTCCCATTTAGCGCATTAACTCTTTTTCGAAAAAGACAAAAACTGCCTCAAGTGCGCGTATAAACATTTTTGAAAAATTTAGTAAGTATTTTTGAATTTTGCCATTTCCATCAACCTTTTCTAATGCAATCTAATCAAAATGCGTATAAACACACTACCGGCACCTTGATGCTGTGACCGTTATAGAAACACAACTGTGCCCTGAGCCAGGACAGGACAATGAATTGGTTAGGGGAAGCAAACCCAGACGATGAATGCTGAAGTTGGCATCATGCATCTTTTAAATGTTACAGTGGATGACTCTTGAGCTCTAACTTTTAAATAAATGAATTCTCTCTCATACACACCATAAAAAATTCTGGAATATTCTGTTCTTAGTGTTGCTTGTTTCTTACCCTCTGTCTCCCGCCATCTCTCTGTCTCGCTTTCTATTTAAGTTGCAAAGTCATGTTAATGGGAAGTGTGTGTGTGTGTGTGTGTGTGTGTGTGTGTGTGTGTGTAGCAACCTCATGGAGCCCCCCTGTCTTTGGAGAACAGAGCCAATTTCACAATGAATTAGGATAGGAGGTGAGTCTCTAACTAGGTCATGGGCCCTTAACGCATGCACAAAAACACACACACTCACACACACACACACACACACACATAATACACAGTGTGTGGAATCGAGAAAGAGCAGAAGATAGACAGATGGAACAGGAGGAGGAGAGAGTTAGGCGTATAAGAGAGATGAGTGGAAAAACAACACGACACTGAAAGAAAAGAAAGGGATGGAGAGAAAACAAAGGAGTAAGTGGCAGACAAACAGAGAGAAGGACAGAGAGGGATAGAAAGAGAAGAGACAGGGGGAGGGAAAAGAAAAATTATAGAGCGAGAGGTGGAGAGACGGGCTGTAACAGTGTGTGTGACTGTAAAACAGGGGAAGTGTTGCATTAGGCCAAACATTATTCCAATGAGGTTAAAAATATTTCGCACCATGGCAAATCCCCTCTCGTTCTCTGTCTTCCTCTCACACACAAACGTAAATACACATCTTATCACAGACACCCTCAGCAGTGTTAAATTTAGCCTGAATTCTGTGTACTTTGCTAACACACATTTTACTTTGAAATGGCTCTGAAATATGGATGAGACTTTTTTGGAAAATGGCTACGGATGGGAAGAGACTAAGCAAAAGAGAAAGAAACAGAGAGAGTGGGGGGTGGCAATAATGAAGAACTGGTTGAGAAGAACAGATTAGATGCTGATGTCAACAACAGAAAATCTGGAAAATAACTGGATAACTTGGATTAGCTCATAATAGAACTTTCTGGTAAATTTACAGAGTGGGTGAGTGAGTTCAGACTGTTTCAATTTGTGATAAAAAAAAAAGCTAGCTAGTAGCTACATGCTATCTCTCGCTCTATCGCTCTCTCTCTATATCTATCTATCAACCTAAAAAATGCGACGCCGGCGCGTCCATAATGTCTAGGATTCAGTCTTTGCTTTCTACAGCATTCATTGTGTATTTTTGCATTGCATTTTCTCTTCGGTGTACCGGGACTTTTCGTATCGGCACTGCTCACAAGCTGCCGGTACTTTTGTCAGCCCTCTCCACAGGAGGAGACTGGAGAGAAGATCGGATGCTTTTTTTTCATCCAAGTGTGTGCATAAAGTTGCTCATTAATGTCACTTTCCGTTAACTGACCAATCACAGCCTGGGTGGGGCGGGACATTAAACAAAGGTTGACTCATTGACTACATGAATGATTATTGACAAATTAGCACTTAGCATTACCAAATTAGAGACTAATCACCATGTAGACCATTTTTGTTGAATGAGAACATCCTACTATAATAAAACTGCTGGAACTGGAACTATAGTGCAGAGGTGTAAAGAGTACAAATATATTCTACTTAAATAAAAGTACGATTGTTAGTACTTTGATGAACTTAAGTACAAGTAAAAATTACAGGTATAAAAATCTCAATCTCAAGTAAAAGTAAAAAGTAGCTCATTTAAAAGTTACTTTTCTAATCTTCTAAAATAACTTATTCATATTGATTTAACATCTTATTTATACGTATTATACTTTATTAAAATGCAGTCTTTTGCGATTTGATATCGAAACAAAGCAATATGCCGCCTTCAGTTTTAGTTTGTTTGACAAATACTTTGTCAAATCAGTGGCGAAAAACAATGACATTTTATGAGACGTTTGAGAATGTTTTTGCTCCATTAGGAAACTGTGGCGGAACAGATTAGACTAGAGCGGGCTGCACTGGTCTGGGATAACGGGAAACACTGGACTTTATATGAAGTCATATCCCTATTTACATTCAAACAGGTGATAATTTTAATGGGATATCATAAGCGTTAGCACGATAAATAACTAGTTACCAGCAAGTTGCTAATGCCAACCAACTTTGTCATGCACTGATGTCTTTTTGGTTATTTGGAGCAAAGCATCTTACCAAGCTATGAAAACTTATTTTTAGCCACCTATGGAAGTAGGCTATTATTTAACTGACCTCTTCATCAGGGGTCCTCAACTATATTTGTTTGACACTGTGGGGGCTAGACTTTATAAAAAAATAATTGCCATATGACTGTAATATTTAATATTTTCAACTTTCATAAAATGAATGTTTTTATTATCTGTCTGAGAATATGGAGGTGTGAAGCCTGTCGCCTGCAGCTCTTTATCTAACAGCTCACTGTGTCTGCTCCTGACTGTTGCATTACTCACAGCCATATTTCAAACTGGTCCGCTGTCAGAAAACTGTTGTAAATTAAGGTTGTCTTGTTGTGTAGATGCATTTTTGATGAATGAGAGTGCTAATCTTACAAACAGATTGCATTTCCTGTGACTACTTCAAAATTAAAGCCAACTTTTAACTGGCAAAACATGCCAGTTAAATGCTTTTAATGTGAAGCTGCTGCAGCAGGAAATGTTCAGTTTGCATTAGCAGTAACTTAATCCAGCATTTTTTCACAGCTTACACTGCATGATAAAGCTGTTGTTCTCTTGCACTTGAAGCCAGTAACAGATATGATTGAAAATGTAGCAAAGTACAATACTTTAAACAAAGCATACTTAAGTAAAAGTAAAATTACTGATTTAAAAAACTACTTTAAAAAGTATAAGTACACAAAAAGCTACTCAATTAGAGTAACATGAGTAATTGTGATTTGTTACTTTCCACCTCTGCTATAGTGGTAAGCTGTGTATGATACTATTATGAGGAACACTAATATTAGCCCTAATTAAATCTTAACAAGACAGAAAACGGTTTTATTTGTGAATCAGTTGAATTGTTGTATATCAATAAGCTGTTGAAATGTTACAAATAGGCCTACTATAAACAAACTGTAGGCTGAAAAAAGCCAAATTTTTTGTTTATTGTTATAATCTTGTGGGCTACTAATACACAAACTTATACTGGTTACTCCTCCAGGTGGAGATAGAGCCTCTGCAGGCCCAGCAGAGGATTTACGTAAATAAGGATTATTATTATTACGTCTTGCAGCTGCTGAAGAAGTTCAGTCTGCCAAAGACAATAATGGTGCACTTCTACACCGCCATCATCGAGTCCATCCTCACCTCCTCCATCACCATCTGGTACGCTCCTGCCACCACAAGGGACAAGGGCAGGCTGCAGCGTATCATTTGCTCTTCAGAGAAGGGGATTGGTTGTCACCTTCCATCTCTTCAGGCCTGTACACCTCCAGGACTCTGAGGCGAGCAGGAAAGATTGTAGCTGACCCCTCCCATCCCAGACACAAACTGTTTCAGACACTCCCCTCTGGCAGGAGGCTGTGGTCCATCAGGACCAAAACCTCTCGCCACAAGAACAGCTTCTTTCCGATTGCAGCAGGCTTCCTCAACAAGGCCCGGGTCCCCACTGTCACTGACTCTCATGCCCCCCTCCCCAAACAAACACACACACACTCACAAACACACTTACCTTACTATTTATATATTAATATTTCTATTTATGTTCATATGTACTGCAAGCACCAATTTATACCAAGGCAATGTCCTCCTATGTGAAAAGCCAGGAAGCCAGTTCCCTTTGTTCTGTTTTACTAAAATGATTGTACTAATATAAATTGTGTGTTGTCATGGTGCCACCAATTACTTAAAGCCCCCCTCCAGCCAGTTTTAACTGCCGTTTTTGGTTAACGTTCTTTCTCTAACAGAGAATGGGGGTGTGGTTAATAGTCGGACTTAATCAATTACCATGACAACCAAAAACTGACCGGCTGGAATGTTCACTAACGATATGCGTCACTACACTGTAAAGTTTAGTACACTTTACTGTCTGGCAGGAATAGCTATGACTTAAACTAATGTGCGAGTATCAGCTGTTATCAATCATACAGTCAATGGTCCTGTCACGCACTGTACACGATAATTCCCGCTACGTTTTATGGTGTGCTTACTTTATCGCGTGGGTGGGGGGTCTATTACTCTGTTGAACCGTATGTAAACACGGTAACAGTTTCTATGAAGGTCATCACCATAATGACTTATGCATATATTTATAACACGATATAATGCGTCCATAAGACATTATAACAATTGTTATAATCACTTACAAACATGCATTAGGCGCTATAGCAAAGTTCATAATGTATTATGACCTTTTGATTTAATGTTTTATAACTAATATTAATACCAGTTTATATCAATGTGCGGCAAGAATCCCCGACCATGTTCCATAACACATTATAACCACCGACTCTGCCTCGTTATGAATACACTTTAGTCATCATTAACAATTAGTGATATAAAATGGAATAATAGCTTATAGTAATTTTTAAAGTTATATAGCATGTCTTTGTTTGCTTTAAGTAAAGTGCTAAAATATCTATCCCTGTATAATATATTACATCAAGAAAACTCGTTGCCAGGGTGGTGAAAGATCGCTCAAGAGAAGACCTGTTGCCATCATGTAAGAAGAGGCTCAGATGTTGTCACAGATGAATGGCGAGCCTATGGACAGGCCCTAACAGATGCAGTGGATGATTAAAGACAACCACTTCACAAAACGTTGCCTATTAAAAGACATTTTAAAGTAATTGAATGGGAATACTGTTTGGGCAGTAGGAATGAGAATCTCTTGGCACCTCACGATTTGATTCGATTAGGGCACGATCCATCTTGATGCATTTTTTTTTTCTGTGTTTTTTCTGGATAATTACTAAGCATTTCGTTTTGCACATTAAAATCCAAAAGAAATATCTCCTCAAAGGACTAGTTTACATCCCTGATTTACTTTAGTAGCCTCAGCTCCTCCGTGGTCACCAGCGTCCTTCCTTTAATAACCAGTTGTCAGACTCCTCTGGACACTGAAATATAATTTAAGTTGCACTTTAACTATCAGGATGTACAGTATGTGTACAGGACATCAGTTTAGCTTCAACCTACTGTTCTCCTTCCTCAACAAGTTAGGTTGTAATGACACGCAACTAATTAACATTACTCCGTTACTAATTTAACTTAGCTAACGTTACACTGCAGCCAAAACCGTGCTTTACAGACCGGGGATCTGTTAGCTAATGCTAACCGAAACAACAGACCTAACGGACACACTGTGACCTACACTGCACATGTCTGCCTGACGGATAACTTACTAAGTAACTTTATATATATATAATAAAAACATATATATATATATAATATTTTCCTCCGCAAACTTTCACCGTCACGTTCTCCCCGTTCTTCTGCTCGCTCTCTCTCTTTCGCTGGCACACTCACTCGAATGATGTTGAGATGAAAATGTTATAAATTGATCACATAGAAACCTATTTATTAGGTTAGAGATTGAGTGGTTCTGTTTCATGTCCACAAGCCCTGGCAAAACTCTGAAAGAAGTACATCATGCACTTTTGACCTGGTGTAAACAGATGGGTGTCCCAGAAATCAAATTGACATCAAATCTGCATTGCCTTACTTGCTTGTTATGCTTTGAATCCTTGCTAGGTCGCCAGAATACCAAAAGGATGCAGCTCAGAAAGGCCTGTTTGGTCAAACAAAAGGCAGCTTCAACCTGTGCCCTGCTGTTGAAATGAAACCTTCACACTTATAAACTTGACAGTGATTTGAGTTCTGTAAAGAAGTGGTTTTGATAAATAATTTATTTTTCTTATGCTTGGATGTGACATTTACAGTCAGTAATGGTCTAAATTGCAAAGAATTTGTGCAAAATCTATGTGATTAGATAACATGGAGATCCCACTTAGATCACAATTTTAGAGTCTAATAAATTCTTACATTTAAATTTATGTCAGTAGATTACTTAAAGGGGGGCCATGTGTAGTTTTCAGTGGCCTCTTCGGGTGAGGACTCAGACTGCAACCACTACGGTCCCAAGCATGTGTTCCTGCGTGTGCTCAAACTCATGAGCAATCACAAAAAAGGCACAAGAGAAAGCATTAATCCATACTGGTTACATAATAACGCTACATTGACTTCATTTAGCCGACATGATACATTGCCGATGTGCATCTTTCACCAGAGAGGCTCAGCAATGTGAGCACAGCAGATTTTATTGGATGATAACGAAAATGTGAGCTAGACTGAATATTATACATGAGACTGTTGCCACACTTTATAACAGTTAGACCGCTGTCCTGCACCGTTATGTTGCATTATTGTACATTATGTGGGTCACTGCGACTGAGAAGGTAAAGAAGCTCTGTACCTGAGTATTGGTAAAACAACAATAAATCTAAATTGAATGTTACAAAGAAGGCAATGCCAGATCCATTCTAATATACCTGGCTGCCCTTGCCTTGCATCACTATAGGCTAGTATAAACAAATCATTCCACATTTGCTTTGTACCGTTACATTATTTACTGCAGGCTAAAATTAACACTTTGACATAATAGTGGTACCAGCGTTTGCTGGTGAAGTAATGTGGCAAGCCATACAACTATAGTATTTTGCACTGAATAATGTTAGCAACTGGTCGGCATTAGCACAACGTCATAATATATTTCATTCTTTGCAGTAACATGAGTTTACCTTTTCCAGGCATGTGGTTCATTTTTATGTTACAACCTACAAAAATAAACAAACAATAATAAATGATTAATTGATAAGTGATTTCATCAAAAAACTACATAGAACCACTTTCAATTTTTATTAAGATTACATATTGGGTTATTTTTTGAACTATGAAATCAAAACATATGGCATGCCTTCAGTATCCTTGTCCATTCCCTAACATGCGCAAATAGATGTCTACACATTTTGATTTTCTCCCTGTATTACACTAAAAGTGAAGAACACACACACAAACATAGTGTCAGATACATAACAATACTCCTAATTGTGTGTGTGGACAACACACACAATTCCTCTCTCTCTCTCTGTCTGTCTGTGTCTCTCTCTCTCTCTCTCTCTCTCTCTCTCTCTCTCTCTCTCACACACACACACACACACACACACACACACGCACACACACAAAACAAACACACACACACAGAGCTGTAGTGCGGTAGGTAGCAGATTGTTCCTGAAGGCAGCTCAGGGCTGATGGAGCTCTTCACTGTGGGACATGACGGATATAAAAACAAGATTAGAGAATTCAGTCTGTCTGTTTCTCATCCTCACCATTTATGTCTTTAGAAAACGTCCCTTGTAAAACAGCTCTTTAGCTTTCTCCAAGAATGGAACATTTGGTAATTTCAGAGAACAGCATTAATTATTTTTGATGATGATGAAAATCGGGGTTGAACTACAGAGCTCAGCCCTGGCTTTACGGATGATATTTGTTTTGATATTCACCCTCCATTTTCATTAAGTTATTCTATTTTGATTTTTCAGTTTAAAAGAACAAAACGTTCCAATTTTTCTTTAAGGTTTTCACTGGCATTTAATTTTGCAGAGTCAAAACATTTTTTAAATTAATTATGTCCCAATAACAAGCAAAATTATCTTCCATGTGCAACATCAATGTTTCATTGCATCTATCTTTTAGTTTCTTTTTTGTTTTTTTTGACATCCGTTTTATCTTTGTTTTGTCTTTTGTAGTTTCTCTCTTTCTCCAGGTTAAACGTCAGATATAACAAGACTAGAAGAGTCTACAGTCTACAATGCTAGCGGCTCTGTGAGGCTGTAGGCACAACTTTGAGCTAAGTGCCAACATCAGAGTGCAAACATGCTCACAATGACAATGTGAACATGCTGATGCTAAGCAGGTACAATGTTTACATTATTCACCATCTTAATTTAGTGTGTGAGCATGCAACATTTGCTAATTTGCGCAAACCAAAGAAATGGGCTAATTTAAACTTAATATGATGATGGTGCTAGATGAAAATCAGATGATCAACAAAGTTATGAGAAATAATCCTGAGTGGTCCAGAAGTCACTCAGTGGCATATGCAAAAAAAAAAAGTGTTTAGATGCATTCTCATCGGCATTAAATAAAAAGTTAATAAAAGATTAATACAAAGTTCATAACAAAAGAAAATGTTCATCCTGGGATGGACGAGGGGAGTATGAATGGGTGTGCAAAATATTATGGAATCCATCCAATAGTTGTCTCGTTATTTCAGTCTGGACCAAAGTGGACTGAATGACCGGCCGACATTGCCTTCTGTAGAGCGTCACTGCTAGTGTGTCCAGGTTTTGTACTATGTCTCTTCCTTTGTCACATCTTTGGTACTTCCTGAAATTTGAATGTAACCAAATAATCTAAGCTAACAGCTCCACTTGCTAGCTTTTAGTAGCTTTCAACTTCATCTCACATCAAACACACACAACAAATGGACCTATCTCAGGTATCATCGTGTGACCTTAGTGTGGCTCTTTGCTCAGCTTAAAAAAGAGGTCAAATATGAAATGTAAAACTTCAAGAGACAGATTTCTTTCATTAACTCTGTCTTTCATTAACTTTGTCTGCCTTTACTGTGCGTATGTCACTCAATTGTCTTGTTCTTTCCTGTTATTTTCTCATCGTCCTGCTTTTCTAAATCCCAATTCTCTTTGATGGTTTTTGTTCCTCTCTTTTCCTCCACACATTCTCCTCCACTGACCCTGAGTTATCCCTGCTCTGACCTGATCTGATCTACCCAGCGGACCATGTATATGCTTCATTTATTTGTGTGTGTATGCATTTACATAAGTATTTGTGTGTGTCTCGCTGTGTGATCTATTCTAGGGCCATTCCCCCCCAGGCTACAGCTGTAATGCTATATGACTCTGTACTCTGTGATCACCAGACAGATCACACAGCATTACTTATAACTGCATGTTAATTCACACACACACACACACACACACACACACACACACACACACACACACAAAGAGGCAGAACCATTCAAAGACCACACAACAATAGACAGAAACATAGTGTCATAGAACAATTACATATAATATTAATAATAGTTATTAGAAGCTTGTTTTAGACTGGTTGAGGGGAGTAAGGTTTCATAAAGCTAGCAATGCAAGACTTTTCTCATGTAATATTCTTCTGTAATTTGTTGCAGAGGAATAATAGCCAATGTTGTCAGTGGTTGTTGGTCAGATTTTAACTTTGCAAAGATTAACATTATTCTAATTAATTACTGAAACATGCATAAACATTTTAGTGTGCTGTAATTGTTTTGTTTTTACCAAAGCCTACACGGTGTTGCATTATGAACTGTTTGTAGCCTTAGGGTGCGTTCTAGAAATTTGGAGGAGTGTGTTACCTTTTACCCGCTGACTGTATGACCAATAATTGAACACCATTTCCATCACATTGCTTTTGTTTACACTTTCTGGACCGTTTGAGTTTTTGCCTTTGTGAACGCAAACTGGACCAGCTGGAAAATTTAAAGAATGTATCATTCAGGTGCTGGTTCGATTCAGGAAACGGACCTTTAGGTGTCAACCCACCCTCAGTGTTGCCAGGAAAGCAAGTTTCTTCAAGTCTATTTAAAGTGTTTTGTTTGTTTTAGAGTTTGTCAGCCCTAAAAGTGTTTAGTCAGCCTATTTTCACCTACAGGAGTTTCTGGCTGCTTGTGCAATGTGTTTTGCGGCCACATAAGTTTAAATAAGTCAACCGTCACCATCTTTAGTGCAGAAACAGACTTGGAGTATCATTATGCAGAGCAATCCTCATTTTATAATCTAGGGTCATCTAAGGGCAAATCCAGTACATATGCAAAGTGTACATTTAGCTTGGAGCAGGAGTTTTCAATGCATGCTAACATTTGCTAGCACTCATTGATGCACTACTTCAGCTGCTGTAAACATAGGGATTTTAATTTGGGTGAAATGTTAGCTACTGTATATGATGGTGTGTGTTAGCTTAATTCCGTCATAAGAACAACAGTTGTCAGTGTCTGCACATGCTAATTGTATGATAATGATAATTGTGGTTTTTGTTGTTACACAACTGGTGGAGCTACTCATGCAAGAACTGCAGCACATTCTCAAACAATCCAGATTTGGCCACGCTTCTGTCTGTCTTTATTACTACATTTGCAAGAAATTAACCTCTACTTCTAAGTCTACTTTAATTTTGGCAAATTAAATCAAGTGTTAAGTCTTCAATAGCCCAGGAGAAGCAAGTACAATGAGCCAAAGTGAGCCTTCATGTTAAAGTGTAAAGGACATCCCAGGGATAAGAATTGACAGTATGAGCAGTGTTGTAAACCAAGAGATCAACCCAGCTTTACAAAGTGTACACTTCCCTTGGGTGCAGCAGGTAATTAAAAGCTGTAAATGTTTAAAAGGTAAGAGTAGAAAGCTTTGAATGAAGTACGAGTGTGACATTTATTACACAGGGTTTTCCTCAATCTCAAAGGCAACTTTGGGTCTATTTCCAGCACTTCTTTTCAGCTAAGTGTATTTTTTCTGGAATCAACATCATAGCCAGCAGCAGATCTGCAGGCTCTGCCTGTGTCTTTACTTTAATCTCCATTTAATGCTGAAAGCACAGTGATAAAAACCTGCTGCCAAGAGACACAGACCTAACTACAGGATCAAGGACAGAAATGTTTAGCCAAGGCCTGGCACACACTGACAGATGTCTTAGGGGCTGATTTTTCGGAAAATAATTTACAGTGTAAGCGTGGTGACAGAAATACTGAGCTGAAGTTGAAGAAATCTCCGTTTACACCATGTGAGATCGATGTATCCTTTACGACACCAAGTAACCTACCATGACATAGTAAATCTCACACAAATCTGTCAGTTTTCTTTTGCAGCTAGTCAGATGTCAAACATGCGCACACATACATACACACACACACACACACACACACACAAAGATGTCATGAGCACTAGCCTGGAATGGCCTGGGAATTGGCCCTAAGCTCTGTGTGTCTATGTGTAGAAGCAGAGAGAAAAGAGGCAGACAGAAAAGTCAAAGGTCTAAATGTGGACAAATATAGAGAGGAAGTGGGAGATAGGCTAAATGAGGAAAGAAAGTCATAAGAGTCAGAAAGATATTCTGGCTTCCTAAACAGAACAAGATAAATTGGCCTCACAGCGGTTGCGTGTGCAGCATCCAGCTGACACACACACATAAACACACTTGGTTCATTCATGTCTATATTACGTTGCACTGAGTTAGCCCATCTCCATATGTTAGACTGCTTCCCTGCTCATTTCTGTAACTTATCTGTTAATGACCCAAAAACAACATAGGGATATAACGGAAGGTAAGGTCTGAGTTTAGTCGCCTTTTTAATTCATAGTGTAAAGTAAGTAACAATCAAACTGATGTGGGGTTTTTTCAGTATGGTCTCATTATATTGGTCGTGGTTTGCCTATGCCACTAATTTACTGTGCTACATAAATTCAGACTGATGACATAATACAATATTTGAAAATATTTGCATATTTTGTTTTCCCTTGGAGCATGAGATGTACCCACATCCTGTCTTTAGAAATCAGTTTCTCTTGTCTATCCTCCACAACATTATTCCCTTCCTGGCTTAAGGTACCAAAATGTGCTGTTTTTTGTCACCTTGGCCTATGCACTATTTGATATGTAATGTAAAATCTGTATTGAAGAAATGAGGGGACTGAATGCCTATATATATATATATATATATATATATATATATATATATATATATATATATATATATATATATATGCCATATATATAAGTGTCGTGTTTAACTTATTCCCACAAGTTATAATATACCGTATTCCAGGGGTTAACATACATAGATTTACTTACTTCCTCTGCTAAAATAATTCAAACCCTCTGAGAAACTAAAGACTAAAGAGCATTGGATCTGTTTCCCTTTACATCTTATTTTCTTTTCATTGTCCTGCATGTTTTTTTTAAATATATGTTCCATTGGGATTTTGGACAAGAAGAGAATACACATTTCACATTTCACACAACTTCACATGTTCTAATACTTATTCCACCCTTTGAGCTCTTGCTGTCTTCAATAAAGCACAGTAAAGCTGTGCATGAAGGAGAAAAAGAATCAAATCTGATGACAGTCTTACACACTGCTTTAAGTACAATCTAAGAGATGTTCCAATGTGACAACTCAACATGGGAGCCAGCAGAAACTATTTCCTTAACAGTACTGACACAATAAATTCATGGTGAGAAAATGTATAATGGCTGTGATTTCCCATGTTATCTTCCTCCACAGGAGAGTAGATGAAGGGAACTGAGGAAATGTAGTTCTGAATAATTCCTTGACAAATGAAGCAATGGCTCCTCTACTAAGAGGTTGCTGTAGCACAAAGTGCAAGATGAAAAAGACCCTGACTTTGGTTCTGGGATTCAAAATGTAAAAGATATGGAACAATAAATGCAAGACAGCATACCCTAAAGAGTATTGTTCAAGACATATCCACTTTCACTCTATGCTACTTATCATGGCACATCACATTATGTCAGACTAGAAAATCACTCAGTGTGTGTGTGTGTGTGTGTGTGTGTGTGTGTGTGTGTGAGGGCCAGCACTGCCAAACAATCTCTGAATGTGTGACTCAAAGGCACGGTGCGTGTTAAAGTGTGTGTGTGTCATAGAAAACAGGCACAGTATGTTGTCATTGCTTGGAGACACCAACATGCATATTGCACATGGCACAACAACAAAACACAAGCAGGAAAGTGCACACAATCAAAGAGACTGCAGCCCTCCCCCAGCAGAGTTCAGATGTTACTGCCGAGTCAAAGTTAAGTCAAAAGCCACTGACGCTTGAAACTATACATGTCTAATCTGGGAATAAGACAAATACAAATACACGTTTAGTGATAGGAATGTAAACGCACATAGTTTAAGGGAAGATTTGTATTGTGCATTCAAGGAAACTTTAAAAGTGCTGTGGTAATGATGAATGATGATGAACGCTGAGTCTAGGCATCTGTCAAAATAATGGATGCTTTGGAGTCACTGAGACATATATTACCCATAAAATGCAGAATACATATTCCTGGTTGCATGGTTTCAAAATGCACTGTTTCTTTGATGACGGTCAGTTTGCAAAAAAACACTCTGAGAGGTGTAATGCACATAGAATGAATCAATTCTGCAAAATCAAAACAGTTGTACTGTTTGCATATACGATCTATGTGTGCCTGACCCAATGTACACCAAGTGCCTTTTCAATTTACATGTTTGTACTATCAAAATGTAGTTGACAGACCCCATCCTATCCTATCTGTTTTGCCCAAACACATTTCATTCCTACCCCAGCCCATCATAACCGGTCATATAGAACAAAGAAAAATATCCTCAATTGCTATAATGCCTCTCCTTCCCATTTCACTTGGGTCACAGGGCTCTATTCTAGGTCCACTACTGTTGCAGTCATCTGTTTTATTGCTAACTCTCGTGGACACCATTTGCAAATATAACATTCAATATGAATTTTCATTTGTATGCAGGTGACACATGGGGAAAATCACAATCTTGAAATTCTCATTAACTGCCTTGAGCAGGTGAAGGGCTGGATGTCTAAATGATAATCAGAGGTCATAATAGTCTGTCCCCACAACTCCAGTCAGTGCTACTGTAATAACCTTGGCATTCTGTCAATAAATGTTACCTGGAAGCTACCTTTTTGACTCTGATCTCAGTTTTGATGCTCAAGTCAACAAGGCTGGGCAACTTCCTCTTCTTAAAAACACTCCAAAGTGAGATATTTTCTATCCTTCTTATATTGTGACCACTATCTTAGTTTCATCTTGTTCAGACAACTGTACCTCAGTTTATTCATGTTTAAGCCAGAGATCTCTCTCTTGATTGCAGTTAGTCTAGAATGTGGCAGCTAAGACCTTAATAAATTCACTGAAGTGTGACCACATCTCCCATATTTTGGCCTTCCTTCACTTGCTACCAGATCATTTAGGAATTCTGTGAACTCCTGACCCCTTACAAACGGGACCACAGCCTGAGAGTCAGGTTGGTAACTAGATGTGACAGAGGCTTTGCCACTGATTTAATCATCATAATCAGTCCCATTTTTGTCCAATCCTGTTCTTCCCTATTGTGCTCATGCCCATTCATTGCTTTCTAGCTTCATTGTAGAGTATTCTGTGCTGTCCCAACTTATTCAATCCCATCCCATCCTATCCTATCATTCCCATCCCATTTTTCATCCGGATCTGAACAGGTGGACACCATACATTCTTTCCTGTATTAGGAATTCATGGTCTTCTCATACAGCAATCATATGCCTACGTTTTCTTTTCTATGTCCTATAATCATAATAATAATAACATTTCTCAAACCACCACACACAAATTCATGACATATTTTTTTCTTAATGGGGCCATCCATCCATCCATCCATCCATCCATGCACCATGTCCTACCTGTCACTTTGAGTTGTGTGGTCCGCCGCACGAGTCTGGATCCATACTGTAACTCACACGTGTAATTTCCCCCGTCGCCCTCCTCTACCTCAGGAATCCAGACATGTGTAGTGTTAACTGTGATGGAGCTTCTCCATTCGACCCGCTCACACTCCTGACAGGAGACACAGACTCGTCAAGTTACAATACAACAGTCTACAGAAGACAGTTACTCAACCTTTTGTCTGTGTCTTACCTTATACCAGGTCATCTGCGGTTGCTTGTATGGAGCCATATAGTCTTCTATATCAGGGCAGGTGATCATTTTGCTATGGGTTATCTCAGCTTTTTCCAGGTGGCGGATATTGCTGCTGAAGCATTTCCCCTCATCACTCTCGTCCACAGTCATCGACATGGACACTTTCATGCAGTATGTCGAGTTCCTGAACAGATTGCAAACACAACATTGGGAAAATCTTTTTATCATGTTCTTCTTCTGACATTAGCAGTGAAAAAAAAAGAGAAATCACCAATAAAATCTCAAGTTCCAGTTGTGGAGTTGTATGTGTGAGCTACTCAACATCCCAAAAATAATATGTATAAGCAGTTTGCATTTCTAAGTCAAGTCAAGCACCCCAAAATGAATTTGAATGGTTTTGTTTTGAGGACAAGACTTAATGACAACAGTAACATGAGTCATCCCTCCATTTCTCCAACACTGGACCTCTGTGTGAAAAAGTGTAAAAGCTGTTTTCATGGTTAAAGTATTGGGTAGACCGTTTGGCAATGTTGTGGGTATTTGGTAAAATTATAGGCCCTCTGACATCTCAGTTTCTTTGACAACATTGAAGGAATTGGCGCCCAGAAGAAATTACAGGTTGTACAACCTCTAACACACAAACAAAACATCATTTCATAGCAAATGAAAGTATGTGAAGGCACAATTTTAGGAAGTGGATTCCTTTTATATTGCATGTAACTTATTTTGTCTATAAAGGCTTGTGTAAAGGTTTTCATTGAGATTTTAAAACGTCAGGATTTGACCATCATGACAAAGAGTAAAAGTTAGTCAACTTACATGGCAATTGAAGCTTAGCACAGAGAGGATGGTCTTAACCATGCTATTTAATATCAAACAGCAGTGTTGAAACTGAGCTGAAAACCCGCAGCACGGCAGAGCAACAGAGTGTGCAGTGCACAGCATGTCGGCCTGTTGTCTGTCTGAACCATTTTATCTCCATAGGCCTTTTTCCACACCTGAGTGATGTTACCATGGCATGCCATAGTAGGAAAAACACAGTTGTCACACGATTGGCTCTGGTCTATTCATATTCCCAAGCAAGCCACGACAGACATCATCAATTGCATTATTTACATCTGTGCTGAAAAAGGTCTTGTTGGCTCAAACTTTTATGGCTAAAGAGATCATCTGGTATTAAAAGTAGTGAATCTGTATGTTTCTGCTTTAGAGCCCATCATTTTCTACTTTTTAATGCTAATTACCTCCCATAGTCTGCAAACGTAAGCCTTTGACAGCAAAATCTAGCAGAGCCACTGTGAACTATAATGCTAAAGCTATTGCTAATTATGCACTACATGTTGACAAAATGTTTGAAAGTGTTTACAGAACAGTTAGTAGCTACATTTTGCTTGCTAAATGAAAACCTGTATCTTAGTTTTTTGTTAACAATGGGTTAGTTGACTATGTGTAATATGAAATAGGCAAACGCACAGAGAATTATCACCTGACTCTGAAGTTCCTATTAGCTCTACAGAGCCTTTTATTCACTTTAAGTTATTTGCTGTGAGTTTACAGAGCATAACTTTACGGTGTTTAGGATCACTCTACCTGGCCTCATTAACCTTTTTTTTCTAGTCATAGCAGGCAGCTGTTTTTTAGTGAACAAACTCTGTACCATTACATTTACTCATTTGGCAGACGCTTTTATCCAAAGTGACTTACATTTGAGGAACAGCATACAAGCATCAATACAGCATGAGATCTACAACTGGCAATACATACTAGTAAGGGTAAGAATAAATAAGAGCTAATAGCACGTATGGCATCAATGGGGCAAATACCTAGGGAAGGAAGTAAGAGTCAACAAAAAACGTGCAATCAATACAAGAGAAATGTAAGGGGATAGAAGAAGAAGAGCACAGGAAGTACATGTTATAAGAGAAAGTGTTCTCGGAGGAGATGAGTTTTGGACCAACTGAAAGCCACCTGCCCAGGACGAAACAGGTTAGCAACTATAGCTAGCTGGTGAATATAGTGGATCATCAAGAGCTAGCTATTTCACTCAAAACTTATTGGGGACCATAACAGAGCTAAAATGAGTGATATTATACTTGAATCCATCAGATACCCAGAGACACAACTCCAAATATATGTCGCTTCATGTCTGTCCAAGGTGTAAGCTGTTTGCTAATGTGTTCACTGTAATACCTGTATGACAGTTTATTTTTACTTAAATAAGTAATACAATTGTGTTATTTATGGGACAGATACAGTGTTTCTTGGCCCAGCCCTTATGCCTACTTATTCTGAAAGGTTTACTCCTGCCTTGTCTTTGATACTTGATACAATTAAAGTGCAGCTCTTAATTGGATTATGTGTGCAATACCAGAGCTGAAGCAATAATTGATAAGACAGGTGGACTCAAGGACTGTATTGAGAAAATGTCGGTTGTTCTTTTTATTTGTGCTATGTTAGAGGTTAGAGCACGCTACATCCTGCTGTTATGATGTTACATGTGTGAGAGTATGTCCTTGAGCCAAATCACCAAATGAGATAGCAGGAACAAACTTTGAAGTGTGTTCTAATGTGTATGATGCAATGTGTTAGTAAAATTAAAATTAAAATCTGCCCAGAGTGATTGTAATCTTTTGTTTGTCGTATGTGTGTGTGTAGGCCTTGCTGTGTGTGTTCTCCCAAGTTCACCTCCAGACACAAAAGACAACATTGATCTCTCTTTCTGTCTCACTCACACATACACACACACACACACACACACACACACACACAGGACTCACCCATTGTCCCCTAACCACAACCTCTCATCTAAGTGGATCTAAACCACTTATTCCATCAATGCTCTGTGTGTATGTCTTACAGGGGACACAGGAATTTTTTAAGTCAGTGACCTAACCAAGACCACTGAGCATTGAACTGGAGGCCTGGAAAGCCTTTTATCCATCAGTTTCTCTCATCGTCATCAATCCATCTCCAGCCTACAGCATCTTGTTTTCTCCTCCAGTGATTCAGTTACCTTTTCTTGTATGCTCCTGTGGCTCTTTCTCCTCTCTCTCTCTGTCTCTCTCTCTCACACACACACACACACACACACACACACACCATCCAGCTTTTTATGAACCCTTCACATTTATTTGGCTTTTTTTTTGTTTCACATCACCCCCACCCCACCTTTTGCTGACAAAAACTTTTAGCAACTCAAGCTATACCCAGACAGTAAATGGTATCTTAATGAGCAAGTCAGTGAACACAGGACTCAAAGCCAAAATATGGCAAGCTTGAGTCTATCAAGAATGTTTACAAGAACTTACTGTCTCCACAGATTAGCGTACAACTCATGGATAGTAATAGATTC
This sequence comes from Micropterus dolomieu, assembly GCF_021292245.1. Lineage (NCBI taxonomy): Eukaryota > Metazoa > Chordata > Actinopteri > Centrarchiformes > Centrarchidae > Micropterus > Micropterus dolomieu. The sequence continues at coordinate 7,347,220 of NC_060168.1, read as the reverse complement.
CAATATGACCTAGCATCAGAGAATAAACATCAAAATACATTTGTTGTTCTAGGTTAAGGCCAGCTAAAGATGACCTAATAGGGAAACCTACAGGCGCTAGGGGGAAGACCGAAACATAAAAAGGGATCTAAAGACGTTATCCTTCAGATTTGGTGCTGGCATTCGATGTGTTCACATGTTGCGTGCTGGCAGTGTATCTCCTCGGCCGATTGTTAAGTCTTCATCAGACTCTGAAACTTCTTCACACTTGACCCTGGCTCACAATATTTCTTCAACAGTAGATAGCCTAATACACTTTATTCTGTGCATTGATGCCTATATATGATGCATGTGGATCTTGAATCACGTGGTAGACTTCAAGCACTATCAACACTGGTGTGTGATGAAATATCTGATTTCCTCCCTCGCAGAGGCACAAACACAAACACACACATCCAAGAGCTGAAAGGGATTTTATGTTTAAACATTCTTTTATCTGGTTGCTTTGATGATATTGTTCTGTAAATTAATGCCAATAACGCACACGGAACTGAGATGAACTGAAAGGGCCTTTCTCTTATTTTTGTCTCTATTGTGGCACTGCACATTTTCCTCTCTTTTTCACTGTTGAATCAGTTTTTGCCATGGCATCTCCCACTCTGCCTGTCCAACCCAGAAACCAGAAGCATAACACTAAATTGTAAAAACAGCATCTATGTAAAGAAGAGTGTGTTATGCATATCTTACTATAAACATGACGATTTAATTAGACTGCAATGCAAACGCTGTGTCAGAAGCATTTAGCGCATGCTGTGCACCTCTTACGGATGCAAATAGTGTGTCTGTGTGTGGGTGTGTATTCAAATCTGACTCTGTGTGGAATGCATTTAAATTCTTCAGTTAACGGCCCTGAAGTAAAAGACACTAGAGTATTTAATGTGCCATGCACTAGAGCTGCACATTTGTTGCTACGCCTTAACCTTAATTAATGAAGTTATCTTGATGTTGATATTCAGCGGATGGTCATTTCCCCCACTGTCAATTACTTGTGAGGCACACAAGTAAAACCCAACCCTGAATATATATGGGATTATTTGAGAGAGAGAAGCAGTCACTAAAAATGAATATCCAATAGGTTCAAGCTAACCATAGCCTGATTATATTTCTCCCACACCTAATAACAATAATGTTGATGGCCTTTGTTTGTGAGACTCAAGGAAATATAGGAAATCTCTCATTAGAGCAGAAGCAGACGGGGCAGAATGAAAGACAGAGGTTGTACCAAAAAGTAAAACTGCATCCCAAACATCACCAGGATGTGTCAAACATCAAAGCATTTCTATTGTATTGAGGTTGGTTTCCGTTAATTGGCTTCTTCCCAGAAGAACTTTGGTCAACTTTGAAAATCAAAGACTGTTTGAAATTCTCCTTGTGAACATATGTATTTTCAGCACTCCTCCCTGATCTGCCTCTGTGTGATTTGCAGCAGACATTTGATTAGATAGATGTAATTTGTCCTAACAAAACAGTCGTAATAGTCCTGAAGTACATCTCCAACCACTTTATCTATCCCAGATACTTCAAGAAAAAGTTGTTTGACATTTTGGGAAATGTACCTTTCTGCTTACTGGCCAAGAGTTAGATGAGAGGATACCACTTTCATGACTATATTGTCATGCCCAGCTCTAGCACTTAAGATGATGTTTTCGGTTGTCAGTTGTACTTGTGCTTTTTGTTAGTGCTTCTTTGCTCACATTGTGTTTTGTTTCAGGTCCACTCGCTCACTTGATTCCTGTCTGCCTCCCTCCTGTGTGTGTGACCACCCTTCCCCGCCCTAATGTGTTCCACCTGTGCCTCATTGTCTCCCTGGTCCCTTGCATAAATACCCACACCTCCTCTGCAATAGTTGCTAGATCTACTTGTTCCCAGCAACAGTGTTCCAGCGTATTTCTAGAGTTTAGTTTCCCTGTGTATCAAACCAGTGTTTCTCTGACCAAGTTACCAGCCTTTCGACTCTGTACCTTTGCCTGTGAATTACCGAGTGTAAGCTAAATAAACCAAGAGGGTCCAACTGCAGACCTCCATTGTCAGGCCGGTCAGGACAGGAAATACACACAAAAACTACAAAATAAAAGCGTGCGATTTGACCAGAAACGCATTCAAAAATTATAAGTTTTAATCACATAGACATAGGGGGAGGGTTTTTGCTGTTGATTTATATTTAATTATTTAGTCAACATTATAACGGGAAACTAGCAGGCTAATTCCTTAAATATAGCATATTGATTTGAGCCTGTTCTACTAGCAACAAAGCCCACTGTATATTGTCATTCTGTGTACTGTCATTCAGCTAGTAACAGTATCTTTTTTTACAGGCACTATTTATTTATTCTGTCAAAATAGGAAGTTAATTCCATCCATAAAGCTAGCCACATCCATTCACAGAAAAACATCGTTGTTGATTAAGACTTAGCCTCTCTTCCACTCATTATAAAAGAAACACACACACAAACTTCTCATTCACAATTTGGGAGGAGTAATATACTATAGTATTTTAATGCAATCAGCTGAATTTAATAGGAAAAACAGACAACTGTGGAAACTGGACTACAATTTGTGCTTCGTGCGAGTCTGTAGTATAACAGACGTTACCAGCGGGATTAATAAATAAATAATAGAAGCCTGGACAGAGACTTCATTGTTCATTACATTGTCTTTCACTCAGACACAGCAGCCCACTACTTGCCCCAGATGTGTGTGATACTGCAACAAAGTTTAAGTTTTAAAAGCCTGAAATAAACCAACAAAGACTACTGCTCAAGGAGAGAGCACAAATCCGCCCTTTATGGTATCATATTAATTATTAATCATGTCGTAATGAAATTCATGCGGTGCGCAGCATAGTTCGTTTGGAAAACATACTATGTGTGTTTATCTTATTAATATAATGTACATTTGTGATTAAAAATAATGGTTGTGATTGTAAATAATACCTTTACTTTATTTACTGTACACACACAGATTTCACAGTTAGAATTGGAGTTGGCAGCAGTGACTGATTTGCATTATCCAGAACATTTTTAAAAAGTCTGAATGCATGAGTCTTGGCATGTTCCATCAAAATATCTACCACTATCAATATTTGTACATCTAAATCAAGCAAATTAGGATATGCCAACAGTGGCTGTGGAGTAGTATCTTTATGTGGATAACTGTTTAAATAACCGTGTGTGTTAAATATCTCACTGCTCCAAAACAGCTAATTCAAACTATCAACTCGTTATGAATCCTGAAGCTTCTTCAGTCAGCTGTGTTGAAGCAGGAATAGATTAAATCATGCAGGACAGGGGGTAACTTTCTTCAGAAAAGGGTTGGGAAACACTGTCATACAGCCAGCAAAGTCTTTGCACACTGTTTAATGTTAAGTGTGAAAAGCTACACCGAACGGTCTAAACAATATAGATCTTTATTTTATCTTCTTTTGGACAAATAACTAACCTGAGCGTGGTCAACATGCTAAGACAAATGCAAACCTATGCTTTACAAAAAACACACACAGTAACGTTAGCTTCATATAGTCTATGATTAACGTTAACTTATGTTATCAAAAGGGGAAAAAAAGGTAATCCTGCTACTTCAGGAGCTAACGCCAGCCACCGTTGGCGTAGCCTAACGTGACCTATGTAGAATGACAAATAACCTAACTTACACACGTGTAACATTCTGTAATTTGTGTGATTTAGATGTACAATATTGACAGCCGTAGCTATTGACGGTGAACATATACCCAGAGCAATGCACTCAGACTTTACTCAATGGTTTGGATAATGCTAACCATACCTACCGCTGTCGCGATGTGTAGAGTAGCGAAACAACCGGGAATGCATCACGTTACGTCCTGTGGGGACATAAAAAACTGACCGGCCTGATAGCGGAGGTTGCCTGACAGTGGAGGTCTGCAGTTGGACCCCTCTCAAATAAACTTTTGTCGCTCGTGCCTCTAGGAGTTATACTCAGTGTTTTCATTCCTTCCGTGTGGCAGCTCTGATATATATCCTAAAATAGGGCTACCAAGCAGTGGCTACACAGCCAACCATTTAGCTGTAAGCTACATTGAAACAGCTAGCAGCTCAATCCAAAGGTAAAACAAGCTGCCCTCCAGGAACTCTAATGCTGATTAATGAACACATCATACCCGTTTTGTTTAATTCAAGTTGGGATTTTATGGGGGTTGTCTGCCAGTAGCTGCGATTTCCTGATATCAACTTATGGGGACAAAATAATAAATAATTAGGAAGTTGCTACAGCACGCAAAGCCAGTCTAGCCCGTTTTTATGCTAAGCTAACCAGCTACTGGCTGTAGCCTTATATTTATTGTAAAAGCATGAGAGAGATGACAATCTTCTCATCTAACTCTAAGCAAGAAAGCAAGAAAATGTCAATTATTGCTACAATCTCATAAGCTTTATGCTTTTATGGTGGATCTCATTGAGAAAGACTATTAGATAGTAAGCGGGTGAATGAGAAATTAATGTTCACATAATATATTAACATGACAAGGTAGACATTCTGCAAAGAACTTTGGTTAAACCTCCACTATTTTCATCAACTTGCTAGGAGTTGGTCCTTGTGGTAAAATTCTAAGAAAAGTCTTACCATTATGTTTTCTACACATTTCCACACAAAAATGATAATTCCCCTGAAGATAAAAGCTGTTAATGGAAATCTCAGCCTTTCAGACAGCTGCTAATGTGAATATCTGTCAAGAGGAAGGAGGAGGACATTTATGTGGCACAGGACCTTATTAAGCAGACAAGTAAATGGCTGCAAGAAACAGAAACATGAGCAAAGATCTTGAAATGCTGAATAACAGAGTTAATATAGAGCTACAGATCAGATCACACAGGGAATGTTTTTATGGTTGATCTTATTAGAGATGTGTTTGCATTTCATAGCCTTAAGTTGTTTCATTCTCATGAGACGTGTGCACTTTGCAGGCCAACAAAGCAGCGTTATCAGCACTGGTGTTTACTGGGATCAATTATGGGACACAAGTCCATGTTACTGGCAGTGTAATCTGTTTTCAACAACCCTATTTAGTGTACCTAGGATTGCCACTATCAGTAGGAAATAAAGTCTTACTGTATAATTAAGAGATAAATTGTGATAATAAGACTACTGCATCCACACAAAAAAGGTCAGCCTGTGAGGATTGCAGAAATATTAAACGGTCCGTTCGCTCAATTAGGAGGGACAAACGGGCTGCTTGTTTTTTAAGATGAGAGCCCTGATATCACAAAAGGTGACATAGCCAGTGGTTTTAGTATGAACTGTGCAGTATTGCATTTAGCAAAAATTTAGTATTATTTATGAATAGTTTAACATATTCAGAAATACGCTTATTCACTTTCTTGACGAGGATGAGATGACCACTCTTTTGTATAAATAGGGTAAATATTAAAGTTAGCTTAGCATAAAGACTTGGAAATGAGCAGAAAGTGGGGCTCCTTTAAATCCCATTAAGAGGTTACAAACAGTTACAAGTCTTTCTACAACAGAACACGAAGCTCAGTGTTTGAAAAATTTCAATCTGGTTTTAGATCGCGAGAGAAGAGTTCACAATGACATTGCCTTGTCTGTAGATGCTGGGGATCCTACTGTATTAGTGCTTTTGGACCTGACAGCAGCTTTTGATACAGTGAATCATGCAGTACGTCTTGCATGACTTGAGCATTTTGTAGGCATTAAAGGCTCTGCACTTAAATGGTTTAGCTCCTATTTGACAAATAGGAGTTTCACTTGCGTGACTACTCCTCATCATCTGCTCCTCTTTATATATGTTACTGTTAGGGACTATAATAGACAAGCACAAGCTGTCATTTCATTGTTATGCAGATGACCTACAAATCTATCTGCTTATGAAACCTAATGACAGTGTTGCACTAAACTGCCTGCTTAATGGCATTAATGATATTAAGTTGGGGCTCTCTCAGAACTTTCTTAATCTGAATGAAGATAAAACTGAGTGTATTATCTTCAGTACTAAATGCATGTCAAACAATCCAAAGTCTGGGAGCTTTGATTTCATGCGCCAAGCAAACAAAATTGGTGTGACATTCAGTTGCAGCATGAAATTTGATAAGCAGATTAGCAATGTTGTCAGAACGAGCTTCTTCCAACTTCGTCTCCTGGGTAAAGGAAAGCCTTTTCTTAATAGGCACGATCTAGAAGGCTATTCACGCCTTTATTAGTTCAAGGCTAGATTATTGCAATGCTCTTTATGTCGGTCTAAGTCAAACATCCATATCGCGTCTTCAAATTGTGCAAATGTTACTGATCGCTTTTTAACAAATACATTTGGAAGTGCACACATCACTCTTGTTCTATTTACACTACACTGGCTTCCGGTGCATTTTAGAATTGATTTCAGGATTTTATTGTTTGTTTTCAAAGCCCCTGAGTATTTGTCCGAGCTTTTAACTTTGGGTGGGCAAAATTGGCTGTTGCGGCTGTTTTCTTCGGATCAATGGTCTTTAGAAGTCCCAAGGTCGAGGTACACACAGTGGGGCGATCGGGCCTTCGCTGTTGCTGGCCCAAACCTCTGGAACAAGCTCCCCCCTGATATTTGCACTATAACGGATAGCTTCTAATACGCAGTAATGGTGCAACAACTTCTCTCTTCTTCTGATGATTTTAGGTAATCTTATCTGCCTTACTGTTTTCTAGGCTTCATGTTTTTTCTTGTCTTTTATTGAATGCTGTGTTGTTTATTCTCGGTTGATGTAAAGCACTTTGGACACCTGTTGGTTGCTGGAAATTGCTATATAAATAAATGTTGATTGATTGATTGATTGAAGTTTAAAAACGTCACATTGTAAATGTCGGAGGGCTTATGTGTGGGACTATTTCTCGGCCAAACACATTTAAGCAAACTTGATCTAACGTGTTAACAAGTGAGTTTTAAGGTGCAGGTTGGCGGATTTTGCTTCTTTTGAACAGGGACAGGCTTTTCCCGTTTCCAGTCTTTATGCTAAACTTAGCTAACCGGCTGCTTGCTGCATCTAACTCTGCAGGAAAGAAATTATGCCTATTTCCCAAATCATAGCAATAGTCCTTTAACAACATCATATAATGTATAGTAAGTAAGTGACAGTGTTAACACTATGCATCAGGTATATATCACGCTTCACATTTGGTCATAATTACATTGTTGTGAAATTAACTCTTGTGACAAATTCCCTCTAATTTGTGTGTCCTTTGCTGCTCTGTGCTGGACTCTGGTAACAAACCTGTTTTGGCAAACATGCCTTACAAATAAATTTGGCCTGACTTGACAATTTAATGCCAGTAAAATCTGTCCAGTAACGCTGCATCCTGTCCTCCTGGAAATGGATGAGGTGAAAAAAGAGATTTAAAAGGTGAAAGAAAAGATTTGTGGCCACTATTCTGTGTCTAATGTGAGTGGCTGACATTCATAACCCTTTTGTTATCAGCAAGTTTCTATGTTAAGCTCAAGCCTTCACACGCACACACAAACACACACACACACACACACACATATACATATAGCAGTAAAAGTGAGATCCTATGTTTTATTCATAGCTGTCTTCAAATGCAAATAAAGGTGACCAACTATACCATTTCTTTGCCATGTTACAAAATAACAAGCCACAGACAGCAGACCACATACACACATACTCAAAAGCTGTGTGTATATTTATCACGAGTCCCTATGTACATCTGTTGACACAATGAGAAATGTGCTACCATGCCGAAACAGATGCCAGGTGTGAGTATAAACATCTTTCAATGCAACTGGCAGCACGACTGGCAAATCAACTGAAAAGGAAGCAAAAATAACTACTTAAAATTACATTACATGCTGTTAAATGGAAATTTACAGCTATGAAACTATACAACAAATTCTTTACAGCAAATTATGATAGTCTACTAATTGGATTAGTTTTACCCCATTGTTGGAGTCCCCCCAAGTTGGAAGTACTGTTTGAGGCTATCACACTGGCACACAGACAGCATATGTATTGAGGCTATAATGATTCCTTTCATCATAACACTGATCATAATTTGATGGGATTGCTGTACATCTGTTACAACGTCCACAATCATGTCCAAAGTGTCCTCAAGCAGGGCAGCATCACTCCTGCAACTCCAGGCACTCTGTACTTTGGCTGACCGCTGATATTTCATATTTGTGCGCTATGTGTGTGTGTGTGTGTGTGTGTGTGGGTGTGGGTGTGTGTATTTGTGCTTGTGTTGGAGCCTTCTCCGAAAAACACAAATTCCAATTACCTAAAATGCAAAATGAGCCATAAATTAATCTCCAAATCAACTTGTAATCCGCCATATCCTCCCTGTCAATAAATCAAGCACAGCCTCCCTGCAATTACCCTCCTATGATCAAGGGAGGCAGCTGGAGGGTGCGTTGAATTATGGCATTAATAGAGGGGGATGTATCCTGGCCAGCAGGCAGCGTGCTTATACCTGGACGGACCTGCAGATTAATTTGACTATCAATCTAACTAACAGGCAGAGAGCAAGTATGGAGACCTGCACATGCTGAGGCATTCACACACACACACACACACACACACACACACACACACAAATTTCTGTGTATGCAAGTATCTGAACACAAATGCTTACAGGTAAGGATGCATGTATTAGCATGCAAGCTGTATTATGTCACATTAATGGAGTTCTAAATTCTGCTTGTGCAAAGCTTATTTCAGTGTTTAATTTAGACATTTTCCACCAAATGGCAGCAATAAATATGCTTTTATCAGTGGAATTTTAATTATACTGTACACTAATAGGGTTGACACAGTGGTACAGTGGTTAGTGCTGTCACTTCACAGCACGAAGGATCAAACTGGCGCATGTTCTCTCTGTGCCTCTGCGACCCTCAAGGATAAGTGGGCATTGCTAATGGATGGAAGAAATACATTTACTTTATTTAAGTCACAGCTACTTGAGACGCTCATTCAAAACAACAGTGGGTGCAACTTTGAGCCATTTTATAATGCTTACAGCTTAATGCTTACATGCCCTTTTAAGACTTTCTATTATTAAAAACAATCTAAATTGCACCAAAATGCAGTGGGCCTATAAAGATCATTTCACCTACTACTACTGCAGCGCTGCAAGCTTTGGAGAGATCGGCAATGTTTTACTGCTTTTCCCAACAACTCCCGAGACTGAGGATTATACCGAACAATCTTTTTACAAACTCAAACTTGTGACAGACCCGTTTATCTGGACTTGCCACTCTATCAATAGTGAATGCCTGTGCCTTCCAGCTGGGGTTTAATAAACAACTTTGCACAGCGAAAAGCTTGGAGAGTGCTATATGTAGAGCATATTTATTAATTATTTGACTAATAATAAATCTAGCCTAAATATTGTGCTTTGTGTTTTTAACCTTCCACAGACATGAAACATTTTCTCAATAATGTCAATGGTGCACATCACTGATCAAAATAATTTGCTAATCTGCTATTTTGACGTGTGTGTGTCTGCGAATGTAGGCTACTTCATGCCACACCTGCACAAGTCAGTGCCCAACCTTCTCCACCCTAGTTAAAAATGTCTGGAAACACCACTGCTCCGAAGCCCCTAAGCGCCCTCTTTCGTATCTTCGGCATGCTCGGGAAATGTGAAAGGCAACGAGTATGTGTGAGCGCTGGTATCAGCAGCAGCTGAGTTATGTATACAGGTTTGTAGTGCTGAAGAATCTAAGCAGTAAGCTCATACTGTTCCAACTTTGGACCCATTGTGTATCGAACTTGCAAAAGTAGAATAGAATTTGTCCATAGGGATTTGGCCACCACTACTAGTAAGTAGTAAGAGTAAACCATCCTTGCTGTCCCCTTAAATATGCCTACTGTATTTCCCCAAACCACTATAAAGCTGAGTAGTGAGTGCCGTGGACAAGTGTACCAGTGCAAGTGGATCAGTGTGCTCACTCGCTCTTGACTGACTCCCTGGTGATCAGGGGAGGCTGTGGAGTGCTCAGTCTCCATACTAAAGTAGCACCTCTGCTGCTACCTCAACAACCTGGAGAGATTGTTACAATTAATTGGGTGGGGTATTAACATGATTATAAATTCAGATCCAGAATTGTTCGAAATTCCCTGACAAAGATGCAGGGGAAGGTGCTAAAAGCATTACAATTTAAACACCACCATACTGGTGATGACCAAATAGTTCTTAATTCAATTAATGCATGGAGCTTTCCCATCTCATTTTATTGGATACTAACCATTCAGTTTACACATATTGATGATGACTATTGCAAAAATGTATGTTCAGAGTAAGGTCTGGAGTACGCTACATGTAGGCCTACATTACCCCACATATAGCAATAACAGTAATCCTTACCATATCATAATAGTTACCACCTGAAAATAAACATAGCAAAACTTTGTTGTTGGAAATGAAAGCTGTCTGACACACCACTTAATTTCCTTGTTCATACTGTCAGTAGCAAAGCACATAATGGAACACATTTATTTGCAAAAGTTTAATCATCGAAATCCTGGTTAAATATTAGTTTGTTGCCCCAACATGATCTTTAATGTGACTTCTTTCATGATCAATCTGTCATCAATCTAAGCAACCGAAACAGAATCTTTGTGACATCGTGTATTCATTAGCTCTAAAATCTATAGGCTACACTGTACTTCTTTATAACACTGTAACTATGTGGGCAGCTGTCAGGTTGGCAGGAATGTCTCAATCAAACAAATCTGTATGAAGCTGTAATTGATCAATAATCAATCATTTGTTATATTGTGGTTAGTCGTACTGATGGAACATTCCCAGTATAGTTAGTATGGTGGGGATGCATAGAATATTTCTGAGTGAGGATGACTGGGGTGCAGCTGAAACGACTAAATGTAGTTAAAAGTGAGTTTTTGAATATTAGCTGCATATAGTCTTAATGTGTTTTGGCAGTATTTCATTAAATGCAAAATGAGCAGGTTTTTTAAAATGTAAAACGGACGTCTAAAAATGTACAGCCAGTTTGAATCTAGACACATTTTCAACTGTAAATAAGCAAAGTCATTATTACTGGATCATACTGTAACCCTACTATCATCGGTCCATGAGGAAACTATGTCTTATCTGTTTGATCCATCTGCATTTTGTCCCCACCAGGTTAAAGCTGAATAACATCAAATCTAACATACCATATAGGATTCCAGCACTTTATCATTCATTAGAGAAATTCAAATCTGGTATATGATGAATAAATGGAATATACTGAAGAAGAAAAAAAGTCCTCTCCTTTATTGTGTTATATATCTTTTTTATGCGTGTAATAGGTTTGCAAAGTGAAAAAGCTTGCTCCAGTTTAAGTTGCGAAGCTTGTGTGGGTTGTTGTGCCTGTGTTTCAGAATCATGTACGTCTGAACCGAAGCTGGTTACCAGCTGAAGCGGCTTTGTTTTGGATCACACTACCTTGCTTGCCAGGACCCGCCCTACTCTACTTGTGACTGGATAGTAGTCCTAGGTAGTGCGCATGAGCAACTCCCAACAAAGATCTTTTAGAAGTGAGATGCATCACTCTGTGATAAACAGTTCAACACGGACGGTGAAAAGAGGTGCTTCAGCTATGTACAGTATGACAAAAATATGAAATGAAACCACGTAAACCTATTCTGAATAAAATTATGAACCTGAAAATGAGCATAATATGACCTCTTTAACTCACTGACTTATTCACTCCATTTCTGTATTTTAATATAAATGTGACGGTCAATGTTGGCCCACTGGATTAAAATAGGTCTGCCCTTTATTTACCTATTGCCATGGTGAATCATAGGATCAGAGCTCCATTGATGATTTTCCTATACACATGCTAAACTCAGAATAAACATACTCAGAGTTGATTGAACTAATTCTGATTAACTGTTCTCAAACCA